>NW_007378224.1:20035-32447 GCF_000475195.1 Diaphorina citri | reverse complement strand
GAGTTCATTACCCTCAACCAGCTGATGGTCATGAGTTCATTACCCTCAACCAGCTGATAGTAGCGAGTTCATTACCCTCAACCAGCTGATAGTAACGAGTTCATTACCCTCAACCAGCTGATAGTCATGAGTTCATTACCCTCAACCAGCTGATAGTTATGAGTTCCTTACCCTCAACCAGCTGATAGTAACGAATTCATTACCCTCAACCAGCTGATAGTAACGAGTTCATTACCCTCAACCAGCTGATAGTCATGAGTTCATTACCCTCAACCAGCTGATAGTAACGAGTTCATTACCCTCAACCAGCTGATGGTCATGAGTTCATTACCCTCAACCAGCTGATGGTCATGAGTTCATTACCCTCAACCAGCTGATAGTCATGAGTTCATTACCCTCAACGACCACCCACCCCTGGTACTGTACCCCGGGTGTGTCCCCTACGGGTAACCCACCCTTTGTCAGTAGACACCTTGATTTACTTACGTTATTGAAAGCACCACACTAACGAATACGAACGAACGAATAAATTGATTAGGAAAAAAAAAGGTTGATTTTAAATTGATTTAAGATTATTACGTCTTAACACTTAAAAAAAAAAAAAAAATGGCGAAAAAAATTCTAAGTTTGAAAATCACAACTTTATGACTGACTCGATCAAGCGCTTGCCGAAGACTGAACTTGGTAGCCGATTCCAAATGCGTCGAAAGCTAAAGTTTGCTACGTAGAACTTTTCCTCGATTCTGATTGGTCCACGTCATTTTCGAGTATCGTATGATTCAAGCCGACTCCAGACTTTTTCAAAAAATTTATGAAATGACTTTTTTAGATAGATGATACTTACCTACACCTGTTTTTCCTCATTTTGAATTTTTGCTCGTGTATTTTTGATATGCTGAAGACTCTATCGAAACAGAATAGACTAACTAGGTATTTGCGGGACTGAAAAACATGTTTACTTCGTACCATCAGTCCAATTTCTGTCCAAGTAGACCACATAAATGACGGCCTTTTGTGTCCAAAGCCATGCCCCCACCACAGGAGAGACATGGAACATAATTTCCATTTTAACTTCCTAACAATATAGAAAATTAGGAACCATAAAATTCATGCAACCTTGAAGTGGGTAGTATTTATGCAATAGGTAGGTGCAATAAAATTTTGCAGAAGAAAACCTTCATAAGAGTCCATACAGCTTTTTCTAACAAGGTTTTCTTGCAAAAAAAAATAATAATAATAATAATAATAATAATAAAAAATAATAAATAGATTTCTTGCAAAATTGGATTTCAGAAATGTCACCCCCTTTCATGTGACGTCATTGGTTTTTCATATGGACAAAACGAAAAAGTGTGGAGTCGGCTTTAGACCAAATTCAGCAGGTACCTAGCAAGGGTGCCTGAGAAACTTTCAAATTTTACTTTCCACGTACATCACTCCTTTGAATCTTGCCCCCTCCCCCCGACAGAATCCTGGATACGGCTCTGCTCCCTCCATAGCTTTGGCATAACACAAAGTATTGTGTCCCCCTCCCACTATAGCTTTGGCAATACACAAAGTATTGTGTCCCCCTCCCACTATAGTTTTGGCATAACACACACTATTGTTTTCCCTCCCACTAGTACTTACCACCACTACACAGAATCCATAGTGCCAGAGTTGACTGCGGCCTCACACTATAGCTTTGGCATAACACAAAGTATTGTGTCCCCCTCACACTATAGCTTTGGCATAACACAAAGTATTGTGTCCCCCTCCCACTATAGCTTTGGCATAACACACTATTGTTTTCCCTCCCACCAGTACTTACCACTACACAGAATCCATAGTGCCAGTTGACTGCGGTGTTGAGGTGATCTCCAGGACTGGGTGTTCAGCAGGTACCTAGCAAGGGTGCCTGAGAAACTTTCAAATTTTACTTTCCCACAAGTTCTATTTTTAGATTCTGATTTTCCTTGTCCGCACCAGTGGCGTGTGGTACTTGTCCGCACCAGTGGCGTGTGGTACTTTTAAAGTTTTACTGAATTTGTTTTTCGAATGGTGTACTGTTGTAAGTTCCAACACATCTTGGCTTTGCGGAATGATCACCCATGGATAAAGATGTATTCAGCCAGGCACGGGACACAGACGTAATCACCTGAAAAGAAAAATAACAAAAATTAGATACTTAAATATCGTAAAACTCACCCTCTGACTGAAAATGGTACTGTTGTATTCTTAACGAAGGAGACTGTGGTTTGAAACTAAGGAGGGGGATAAAACATCAAATTTCTCAACACCATCATCAGTGGTGTAGGTTGTAGTTTTTATTCATTTGTACGTAGGGGTAAAAAAAAGAACACCAACAACAAGCTCAGAGGTGCAGTGGTTAACGCGTTGGACTTTGGATCTGGAAGTTTGTGGTTCGAGTCCGGGTCAAGTCATGGAATTTATCTAGTTTAATAATTAGGGAGCGATATTTGTGACAAGCATTTAAGTAGGCATGCTTAACACCCCCTTCCTTACTAAAAAAAAAAAAAAATCTGTTGATTTTTACCAATCTCACTAAACCCTTCTTCTCTCCTGTTACAGCGCGGTTCGACGGCATATCAAGACAGCAGTATGCCCAACCTGTACGACAGTTGGCGGTCCGACTGGAACGGATATTACTACAACGCCTACTATGGAGCAGGAGGCGGCGGTGGCAGCAACCACAGTGCAGGCTATGCCACCAGACGTCGCTCCGACTATGACACCAACTTCTGAGATTGGGACTAGAGGGGAGGCCGCCAACGGCACCACTCTCCTATCATGCCAGTCATATAACGCGCATTTTTCCAGCGGAATCAGAACTGAAGTAGACTCATGTCCGCCACTCACACTCAGACGTCAGACAGTCTGAGCCTGAGTCTGTCAGACCGCCTGGGAGACCTAGGTCTGAAGCACACGTTCCGACTCTCTGAAACGGCGGTCTGTCAGACAAACTGAGCGTGAGTAGCGGAAAAATCTAGAGACCTAGGTCTGTCAGACTGCCTGAGAGACCTAGGTCTGTCAGACTGCCTGAGAGACCTAGGTCTGTCAGACTGCCTGAGAGACCTAGGTCTGTCAGACTGCCTGATAGACCTAGGTTTCAAGCACACGTTCCGACTGTCTGTCTGACAGACTCAGATCTCTCAGACCGCGGTCTGTCAGATGATCTGAGCGTGAGTAGCGGGCACCACGTCACTGGTTAAACTGAACTTTGTATTTTCCTTCCAAAGAGAGAAATTGGGCTTCTGAAGAGGGAAATCGGTTTAGATTCCGCAAGAAAAATATGCGTCTACTTTGAGAGAAGTCAGGTAGTGGAAGGAGGAATAGAGAACACCAGGAAATAGATGAAAGTTTATCGCCAGCCAATCACTATCAGGTAGACCTGACATTTACACCTGACGAGCACACACACTATCAGGTAGACCTGACAAGTACGGCTGAATAGGTCAGCTTGTCAGGTCTACCTGATACAAGATGAGCACACACACACACACACACACACACTACATATCAGGTAGACCTAACAGGCGGATCTGATCAGGTGTACCTGTCAGTAGACTACTCCACCCTGGTTATCCAGAGTTTCTCAGGAGTATCACTCGTTACTACTGTTGTAAAACAGCTGCAGTAACTGAGCTCTTGGGGCAATAGATCTGGAATAACTCTGGAAAAAAGGTTACTTTTATCATTAGTTTCGTATGTCTCCTCTCCTCCCTCCCCATTACTGGGTATTATAGTCGTGAGTTCATGACCTTCACTCCCTCCTGAATCCCTAGGAATTTCAAGTATGGTGCCTTTTTCCCACCAGATAGAGAAACAAGACGGGAATCGAGGAAACTTTTTCGGTTAGCCCTGAAAAGGGCGACTGTTTTGTGCGAAGAATGTATCTATTTAATTAAGAAGCCTATAGCCTGCTTTCCACAACTTAAGGCTGGGGACCACAATTACCTTTGTCTAACATACGGCCAATATTATTTATATTTTTACTAAAGAAAATACTGTCACTAATATTGACCATGCAAAGGGAGTTATAACGCCAAGTACTTACCTATTCCCCACCCAATGCTCACAGTGTTTGAGCCTCACACTCTCTCTTGTCACTTTTCTCACAATTTAATCATATTGGGTTTACTCGCATGTAGAACACAAAAAACACATAATTTACCAGTATCCCAAATACTCTCAATTTGCGACGTAAATTGAAAGCAAAAGGAATACCAAAAAAAAAAACCAGAAAAAGAAAATGGATTAGTAACATCCTAAAAAATCCTACAGAGCCCTAACGAGTCCCTACAAGCCCTACAGAACCTGAAAGAGAAAATGGATTAGTTCAACACACAAAAGAGAAGGTCTATGGAAGAAGGACCAAGGCCCTTCTTTCAAAGACCTCCTCAAATAAACATACGAGTAAACCCAACAAAAAAATCCTCTTTCACACAAATTCTCCTCGAAAAAAAAAAGCATTTAACTTGGCTGAAGCTCCAAGTTAAATGAAGGCCATACACACACCCGCCACCAAACATTTATCCTACTGTTAATCCAGTCCGATGATTTCATGGTAATCCTGGTCGGTATGGTAATCCTTAATCCTGGTCGGTATCCTCCAGGATACTTGATTATCACTGCACTTCACTGCACTTTAATCGAAAAAATAAAAATAAAATAAAATTGAAAAAAAAAAATTTTTTTTTATGGAGTTGAGAGGGGTTTTTTTTTTTTTTTTTTTTTTTTTTTTTTTTTTTTTTTACCATGACTACTTAGTGTGTATTTGATGTGTGATTTGTAATTAGGTATAATTTTAATGTTGACCCATGTCGGCCATGTCCTTCTTGAAGATTTTTCATTTAGGAAAGAAATATCATGTAGATTTTAAAACTAAAACGAATTTTTATTTTTATATGTTGTTTATTTCATTTAGGTGTTTATTTTTTACTATTTTGATTAGTAGTGGATTTTCATAGACCACACAGGAAAAGAGAGTGTCAGTTAATTTATTCTACTTAAAGTGACATCCAAGCCCAGAATTAAATCGGGTATTTTACCAGTTTAAACCGAGTTGAAAGCGATATTAATGAGTGTTCGTCCATACAAGGTGCCTACATACCTAGGGAGATTCTAGGGGTTCTTACGGACACCTCGTTTTTTTCCTCCAACAAAGACTCTCCTATCATGCCAGTCATATAACGCGCATTTTTCCAGCGGAATCAGAACTGAAGTAGACTCATGTCCGCCACTCACACTCAGACAGTCTGAGCGTGAGTCTGTCAGACCGCCTGGGAGACCTAGGTCTGAAGCACACGTTCCGACTCTCTGAATAGGTGGTCTGTCAGACAATCTGAGCGTGAGTAGCGGCAAAATCTAGAGACCTAGGTCTGTCAGACTGCCTGAGAGACCTAGGTCTCAAGCACACGTTCCGACTGTCTGTCTGTCTGTCTGTCTGACAGACTCATCTCTCAGACCGCGGTCTATCAGATGATCTGAGCGTGAGTAGCGGGCACCACGTCACTGGTTAAACTAAACTTTGTATTTTCCTTCCAAAGAGAGAAAATGGGCTTCTGAAGAGGGAAATCGGTTTAGATTCCGCAAGAAAAATATGCGTCTACTTTGAGAGGAGTCAGGTAGTGGAAGGAGGAATAGAGAACACCAGGAAATAGATGAAAGTTTATCGCCAGCCAATCACTATCAGGTAGACCTGACATTTACACCTGACGAGCACACACACAATCAGGTAGACCTAACAGGCGGATCTGATCAGGTGTACCTGTCAACTCTACCTGATAGAGTGGCTGGCCTAAGACGGGAATCGAGGAAACTTTTTCGGTTAGCCCTGAAAAGGGCGACTGTTTTGTGCGAAGAATGTATCTATTTAATTAAGAAGCCTGCTTTCCACAACTTAAGGCTGGGGACCACAATCACCTTTGTCTAGGTAGAACACAAAAAACACATAATTTACCAGTATCCCAAATACTCTCAATTTGCGACGTAAATTGAAAGCAAAAGGAATACCAAAAAAAAAAACCTGAAAAAGAAAATGGATTAGTAACATCCTAAAAAATCCTACAGAGCCCTAACGAGTCCCTACAAGCCCTACAGAACCTGAAAGAGAAAATGGATTAGTTCAACACACAAAAGAGAAGGTCTATGGAAGAAGGACCAAGGCCCTTCTTTCAAAGACCTCCTCAAATAAACATACGAGTAAACCCAACAAAAAAATCCTCTTTCACACAAATTCTCCTCGCTTTGTCTAATTTAAATAGACTCTTGTATCTGATTGGTAGATATTTTATTGTTTCGGGACAGATACCAGGGTCTTTATTTAAATAATTATCTGGCGAATCATGAGTGTGATTCCCAGCCTCCTCAAGTAACATTTTTCCTGACATTAAAGTGATACTGTAAACAGATAGGTATTCAAGTGATTGTACCTAGAGAGATTATTATATTCAAGTGATTATACATAGAGATTATTATATTCAAAAGACAAAGATCATACGTACAGGTATTTGAGTGCGATAGTGGCATCCAAAGTTGATGGGTGTGTTTGATAATTCAGCAAAGAAATGAAAGCTCGGTTAGAGAAAAGGGTGTTCCAAGATGCGTCCACACACAGTCGATGGCCGTCGATTGATGTGAATCGAAGGCCGGCCGACTATGTTTGGACACAACTTAAGATAGATAATGGGGTATTTTTCATTTTACCTGGGCGATATAAATAAGTAGGTAAGTCCAGTGCAATATGAAGAATACCTTGATTATAGTTTGCGACTCGCAGTATTTTTTATTACCTACCTATCTATGTATTAGTTTTATTCTGAAAATCCATGACTTTTGACCCCTTTTTTTTAATTAAAAGAGAGATTTCATGGTAATCCTGGTCGGTATGGTAATCCTTAATCCTGGTCGGTATCCTCCAGGATACTTGATTATCACTGCACTTCACTGCACTTTAATCGAAAAAATAAAAATAAAATAAAATTGAAAAAAAAAAAGATTCAATTAAAATGAAAAAAACGTTTAGGTATTTAGGTATTTAAATTATCATTAAATTTTAATTGACATTAATGGGTAGGTTTCGTATTGTAAAAATATAATAAAGTCATTTTATTATATTTTGAAAATACAGAAACCTTTTTTTATTATTTAAATTTAAATTATAAAAATGGTGCCTACTGACAAGGACTCCTAAAAGATTTACCTTACTCCTATGAAACATCCCTTTAACCAACCCAATTACCTGAACCTCTAAAAGTGTAGGTTCTTTTTTTCCATGCCATCGTGGGATATGAACCCACGCCTCCCTACTTAATACCATTATAGAATACCTACTATTCTACATTACCTATAGTTTTTCAATTTTTTCAGCTCTTTTTTAACCGCAAATAATTGATGAAACCAAAATTTTTGCCTGCGGCCGGTCCTAAAAATTTTAGTTTCTATAGATTGTATAGTTCACAATTTTTGCCTGCGGCGCTGTTCCTCATTCTTTTCGTGTTAACCTTCATCCCCCAGGAAAAAAAAAAAAAAAAAAAAAAAAAAAAAAAATCCGACACATTCTCCATTTTTCTACCCAAGGCCTGAGGTTTGAACCCAGTACCTCCTAAACTAAGAGACTACAGAAAAAACCTATTTCCATTCCTCTCCAGGGTATCGAACCCTGCAGTTCCTTAATAAATTTAATATGAACTTCTACCATCTTGTAAAGATAACGTCCTACCTACTTACTACCTAATATTACATACCACACTGATGGGGTATGAGCCCATTTTGTTACTACCTAATATTACATGCCACACCAATGGGGTACGAGCCCATTTTGTTACTTACTATCTAATATTACATGCCATACTAATGGGGTACGAGCCCATTTTGTTACTCACTATCTAATATTACATGCCACACTAATGGGGTTTGAGTCCATTTTGTTACTCACTATCTATAATATCACATGCCACATTAATGGGGTATGAGCCCATTTTGTTACTACCTAATATTACATACCACACTGATGGGGTATGAGCCCACCTTGTATAGATCACCTGTTACTTAAAACCTAATACCTATTAACATTACCTAACAAAAGAAAAAGAAAAAAAAAGCAGGATTAATATCGTCAAAATGTGCTAAAGGTATTTCATATTACATTTTGAACATATATTAAAGCCCACTTTATATTATTTAATTTTATAATACTGTTGAATTCTTAATATGAAAAATAATATTAAAATACGTGCCACTCTGGTGGGGTCTGAGCCCATGTAGTTAAGACCACGTAGTACCTACCTACTTACTTTTACCTAATAGTGCCACTTACTCAAATAATCAGTAAAACCTATCTGAAATCAATTCCTCAAATACCTACTTCACCTTATTTCACATGCCACGTGGTGGACCACGCCCAACATATTCTAAAGACCACGTGATACCTACCTACTCTTTTTTTTACTTTCTGTTATTTTTTTTTTAGGACCCATTTTCCCAATATCATTATTTTTACTCCCACTACTTATTCCTAAGAGCCATACCTGGACGAAGGCATTTCATGCCTCCCAATCAGTAAAACCTATCTGAAATCAATTCCTCAAATACCTACTTCACCTTATTTCACATGCCACGTGGTGGACCACGCCCAACATATTGTAAAGACCACGTGGTACCTACCTACTCTTTTTTTTACTTTCTATTACCTACTTTTTTTGACCCATTTTCCCAATATCATTATTTTTACTCCCATTAGATCACTACTTATTCCTAAGAGCCATCCCTGGACGAAGGCATTTCATGCCTCCCATCCGTTTGAGGTACGTACCTTTTTTTTTTTTTTTTTTTTTTTTTTTTTTTTTTTTTTTTTTTTTTACCATGACTACTTAGTGTGTATTTGATGTGTGATTTGTAATTAGGTATAATTTTATTGTTGACCCATGTCGGCCATGTCCTTCTTGAAGATTTTTCATTTAGGAAAGAAATATCATGTAGATTTTAAAACTAAAACGAATTTTTATTTTTATATGTTGTTTATTTCATTTAGGTGTTTATTTTTTACTATTTTGATTAGTAGTGGATTTTCATAGACCACACAGGAAAAGAGAGTGTCAGTTAATTTATTCTACTTAAAGTGACATCCAAGCCCAGAATTAAATCGGGTATTTTACCAGTTTAAACCGAGTTGAAAGCGATATTAATGAGTGTTCGTCCATACAAGGTGCCTACGTACCTAGGGAGATTCTAGGGGTTCTTACGGACACCTCGTTTTATTCCTCCAACAAAAGATTAAAGTCGGTTCTATTGAACCCACAGTAGTGACTATAACAATCCCAAACAGGGAAAGTTCGATTTTTAGAAGAAAATCCACTACTCATAAATTATTTAACTACTCAATTTTCGTATTTTGTGTCAATTTTTACTTTCGAGTTTTATATATGATTAAACTTAGCATTAGATCATATACCTGTACAATAACCTATAGGTAATCCACAAAGATAGCTAATTGAAACACGCACAAGAAAAAATTGAAGGAGAGGGATGCGAAACTATTGCAGTTGAGATATAAAATAAACCATCTTTAATGAATGGGTCTGCAATATTTTCAAAACATTTCAACGGTTGCTGTCTCAAGAAGCCTTCATACTAAGGTGATGTGGACACAATATAAACTTTTATCCACCTGTTTTATCTGGGTTCCTAGCGATGTCGATGGACGTCACTTTACCATAGTGTGGACCTACTTTACCTATTTAATATTTAATACCTTAGTATTTTGTACATTTTTAGCGGATTATGACATGTAACGTAGTATCAGTACACTGTAGACTAGCAGATTTACACCTAACTTGTTGAATATAATTTAGAATAATATTTGTATATTATCTTCTCGAGGACCGAATTTTCTTAGAATACTCAACTTTCATCATCCTTATTCAAAATAACAACTTGATTTGGGAACCTTCGAGTATTATGAAAATCTTGTTGGTTTAGATTTTTATAATGACTCACAAGTGACTTGGGGGCTACGACCCCCTAAAAATATAACACGACAATTTGATTGCCCTGCCTGCCATTTTGCTGCAATATTGTGCAAAAAGCTTGAAAATGGTTTAAAACCGGGAGTTATATTAGGATTAGGAAAAGGTCATGAAGTCAAGTTGTTTTTGTGAATATCACGTCACATCATTTATATTACCTACCTACTTTTTGTAATGTGTAACTAAATTTAATAAATGTGTAAAAAATTGTTAATATTTAAAAAATTCCCAATCTTGTTTGTGATTTTTAGCTTGTTAGGAGATTGATAGGGGGGGATATAAATTATAAAATAAAAAAAATAATAATAATATTTAATAATCATCAGAAGAAAAAATGAAAAAATAATGCAACAAAAAGTTTGTCAGAAGTGGGATTTGAACCCACGCCCTCAATTGAGGACCAGAACACTCAACGAGATTTACGTACGTAAACCAAGGCAGTACCTTGAGTCTGGCGCCTTAGACCGCTCGGCCATCCTGACATGTGATAGAGTAGAGTAAAATAGTGCAATATAAACTTGACTCGGTATCTTGTATGAGGTGCGCGCGCTCCATAGAAATATCACTATGGCTCGGAGTACGTGAAGCTAGCATTGAGTACCGCGTGGGATTCTTTTATCATACTGAGTACACGGGAAGTCTGAACATGATGCACTTGTTATACAGATTCTGATAAAATCCGATAGTGCATAGTTGGATAAAGTAGTAGACATACGGTGGATTTCAACAATATTTTTTTAGCTCCTAGAAGGCTTGTTGAACTAACAAACTGTTAAGTTCCATTTGATTTGTTTAGGTTTAACAGGGCAGTTAGGAGCTAAAATTTTTGGTGAAACCCACCCATAGACACCAATGAAAAAATATTGAATAATACAAAAATGAAAAATTTCTATCAATATTATTTTAACTGAGATGACAGTAGAATTTTATTTTTTGTCAAATATAAAAAGGTAAACAAACAAATAAAATGAGTATGTTTGAAAGGGTAAAATAAATAGAAATCTGTTCATCTTCTGAAGAATTTTAATATATATCTCTAGCATACCATTTTCAACACTGTGGTGTGTTTATCTATATCTACTGGTAACTATCTATCCGTAATTTATAAATTTTGGGCTACAAGACTAAATGCTCAAAACACACAGCATTTTATAAAGTAGACATAAATATTCGTTTGCCTGGATAGGTATATGGTAATCCACTTAACCAAACACACCAACGCAACGTATGTTAATAAGTAAAAATGAAATTCTAAATATAACATTTTGAAAGTGAAAAAATAAATGGAATTCATAATTAAATAATACGATGAAAAATATTTATGCTGTAGGATTTCAAACATAGTAACTCTATTTAGATCTAGGAAGGTCTAAGTAAATGATGAGAAATTTTACTAGTATAGAAAATGTGTAAATCCATGCAAACCTAAATGGCTACGGACCTAAAGAATTATTCGAATCCGTAAATAATTAATAGGTAATAGAGGTAATAACCAAACAATCAGTACCTACCAAATAATCAAAATCTATACCACCTACCTCCATTTTTGACCCACCATTTGTGCGTTTTTCCCTTCACATTCATGTGTACTGCGAACTCCCTTTTAAAGTCTTACTACTCCTCAAAAGGTAGAATTGTATAGATTCTAGATCTAGACCTATCTTACCAGCTAACTGTTTAGGTATTGAAAAATTCAAGCGATTATCAAAAAAACGTATAAAATTTAGGGTGCTCTAGATCATATGAACAATAAATTTAATTGGACGTACAAAATTACAAAAAAGGCTTAAAAATTTAAAGTATTACACATGATTTTAATTGACAAAAATAAATAAAATGAAAATTAAGTATCTACTTGACTTCTGAGATAATAATACTTAATTGAGGTAAACTGGACCTGAATAAAATGAGGTTTATTTCACATGAGCTTCATTTGTTATATTTTTTTTCCTTTTATACGAGATGGAAACTTGTAAAAAAACTACTGCAGGTGTTATCGTTCCCCGAACAAGAGAGAAGGAGACAGAAAGAGAAAACCGGCAGACGTTCCGAACGAATCTTATCTGTCAGGGATGAAGTCGGTCCCGAATCGGAACCCGCAACCTAGCACTGAAGAAGCAGCGCGCGCTGCTTCCACAGCTAACTGTCGGCCCTGAGATAGAATTTAACGGATTAAACCTGCGTAGCCTATTTTCCGTCAAGTCTTTACATACCCTATGTTCTGAACATACCCTCATGGTTACATAATAAGAATCGCCAAAATCAACTGATCCTGAGAAAGGAATGCAGAGAGGGAAAAGTTGTGCAATTAAAGAAAAACTATGAATAACAAATCAATATCAAGACGAAGTGCGATGAAAAAGTGGTGGCAAAAGGACAAATAG
>NW_007378224.1:3212-19757 GCF_000475195.1 Diaphorina citri | reverse complement strand
TAAAAAAAAAAAAAAAAAAAAAATCGTTAGCTCCTTGGTTCAGTTTCCTATCTTATATTTGGTTAGCCTAACCATGTGTATATGATTTGGTTAGCTTAACCATGTGTATATGAAACCGGGCATTAAAATATTAAAGTGAACATTCGGTGGGTAGTTACATTACACACCTACCTACCTAGCTTTATTAGATAACATCTATAAATTGAAAATTCAATAGTATAAGGCCCAGGACTACACAAAACTTGGTCGAAAGTTTTCTTACCAAATACATTTAGGCACAGCAGATCGTCTATTTAAAGTGTAACCTAAGATTACAGTTTCATAGATGAAATGTATTGAGAAAGATATTTCAACGATTGTAAAAGATTTAAGTTGGAGTAAACCATGCTTTAGAAAAGAAATATGAAAGAACCAACCAATTCAATGATTTGGTTAGCTTAACCATGTGTATATGAAACCGGGCATTAAAATATTAAAGTGAACATTCGGTGGGTAGTTACATTACACACCTACGTACCTAGCTTTATTAGATAGGTAACATCTATAAATTGAAAATTCAATAGTATAAGGCCCAGGACTACACATAACTTGGTCGAAAGTTTTCTTACCAAATACATATAGGTACAGCAGATCGTCTATTTAAAGTGTAACCTAAGATTACAGCTTCATAGATGAAATGTATTGAGAAAGATATTTCAACGATTGTAAAAGATTTAAGTTGGAGTAAACCATTCTTTAGAAAAGAAATATGAAAGAACCAACCAATTCAAAGTGACTGTAGTCCTGGTCATCAGTAAAGAACTAAACTTATTGTAGACATACAAGACTATAATCTAGCTTATAATATACAGTTCGATCTCATTTGATGAGATAGGTAGCTATCAAGTCTAGATTTTTAATCTTTAAAAGAATTAACGTTAAATTCTTCTTCCCTAATCACAGTGACTTGAAATTTAATGACTCCAATACTTTCCTGGTCAGTAATAATATCACCATAAAACATTCGATACAATTCCAATATAATCTTCGCGGAATATCTGATTCCGCCATGACTTTGGGCTTTCCATTCAAGTCGGCCATAGATCATAAATTCATCATTATATGTACCTCCCTACAATATGATAAGACACATAATGTTCACAGGACAATGTTGGTAGATTCCTTTCTACAGGTATCGAACCTACTTGAACCCCAATAAACCAAGTTGGCTGACATGGACTTCTGAGTAATGTCAGACATAAAGGTACCCATTTATGTAACATTATGCCTGCACTTGATTGCGTGTGACTCAAACATATATCAGCAAAATTGGTTGAGCAATGGGTATTTTGAATCAAGAGTGTAAGATATGTATTTACATCTGGTCAAGTTCTCAGTATATTTTAAAATAAGGCCATAATGAAAGTGACTTGGAAGGTAGGTACCATCTAGTTTATCTTCCTAAATGAGGATACATAACAAAATTTAAATGGGTATTTTGAATCAAGAGTGTAAGATATGTATTTACATCTGGTCAAGTTCTCAGTATATTTTAAAATAAGGCCATAATGAAAGTTACTTGGAAGGTAGGTACCATCTAGTTTATCTTTTAGGGAGGTACCTAAGTAAATGAGGATACATAACAAAATTTCGGATGTAGTAGGTGTCAACAAGGTATCGTCACTACATTTAATATTACTGGTTGTCCATACCCAGCTAAAAACTCGTATGCAAAAAGATGTAGATGCACCTTAACTATGTAGAATTGAATATATTATGTACATATAAAAAATATGCCAAATTCATTTTCATCCTATGGTTTAGTTCGACGAGTATGAGAATGCGTCTTGCTAGGTATATCTTCTACTTGTTAACTTGATATATCTATTGGGTAATGATTCCTCAGTGGATTCTAGAGTTTAGTGGTTCTACCAATAACTGTCTTCAAAATGTTTACTCAGTCGATCTAATTGAACATTGCGAGTTAGGTTGGAACTATCCAATCTCTAATCTTATCAAGAGTCTAGACATGTGTCGAAAACGCTGAATCAGATGATTTCACTTATAATTCAAGAAGTTTTTTGCCCGATTATTGTTCCATACATAATTTCAGAATGTTTACTTCTCAAATCATTGTGAGAATCTATTCTTTGTCATGGAAATCCAAAAATGGGGGCATAAAAAGAAGGGAAACTGTTAAACTCTCACAAAAAATCTAAAACATCAATTATTTGCGGTAAAAAAATCTACATTTGCCTGAGATCGAACCCATAACTGCGAATATCGTGAACAAACCGAAAGCACTATGATACACGATACAGGCATCATTCCCTACACACCTTACAGCAACACCCCATCAGCCTTATCTTACAAAGCATCCCCCTAGCGTAGCACATTGATCAAACATCCCCGCATAGGATATGCCACCGGGCCAGTTGTTCCCCCTTCACCTTACACATTTCATTCCAATGAGCCAACTCCTCCTCACTAGTGCTATTCTGGCCGAGAGAAAACCAACCAATCAGCTGCTTCTTCTTGAGAGATTTCCGATCGTATACAGATACCACGAGAGTGACATCGGAAAGATGAAATAGTGCCACCTGCAATCAAAGTCGTTGTTGTTTTAGCTGCTTTAGCTTTCGCGGAATGGTAATAGAATTCAATCAAATCACGAATTATTCCTGGTAAAGCAGACAGCCTTTTCACAACTTCTTTCAATATCACAGCATTCCATTAGACCTTGGTTAGACTGCGGGGTCAAAGGAACTTTCAGTCTTAACTCAGCAGGATAAACAATGTATATTCTATTCTATTACTAAGTTCCTCCTTCGGAATCAATCTCCATTTTTACTAATCTTTTTCCACTGGTAATGCCGTCACTGATCGCTATTCAATTAAAAATTGTCCTCACGAGGCTGAGTGCCTCCAAACTCTCAAGCAGAGAACCGAAAAATCTTCGACCCGGCCGGAAATCGAACCAACCTCCGGCGCGGCGTTCAAGTCTAGTGTGATAACCATAACCACACTAGACCACCGAGATGAATATTTTTTACTAGTAAGTACATCTTTTAATCTGTTCACCACTTACTTGAAATACAAACGTTTCCTTGAACAACGGATTGGGCTGGCCTCTCCGCACTGAGGTTTTAGCCCGCGACATTTCCTGGCCGCTTGAACTCAATAGCATTAACTTGACATAAGTATCAGGAGCTCGAGTCATGGCCACGTTCCTGTAACGGGAGAAAATAAGCTGAATGTTAGGCCAGCCACTCACTATCAGGTAGACCTGACAGACGGACCTTTTCAGCCGTACCTGTCAGGTCTACCTGATAGTGAGTGGCTGGCTTTAGAGTATAATAATTACCGCCATCCAGGATAGCACGTTAAATGCACCAGTTCCCAATGGTTTACTAAAGTCAACTTCAGAACTTAATCAATTAGGTAATGCGGTCTCTTCTTGATCCCTTGTGTGTCGCGTTCATTTTTTACTTTTTTTTTGTTTAGGATTATTGCACCGCGCTCAATTAGGCAGATTATGAACTTGATTTTGAAATTGATTAATTTTAAGCCGGAGAAATCAACGTAGGAAATGACTAATACATAGGTACATCCTACCTGAAATGACTGCCTTTGATAACCTCTATGAAAATGCGTCCCGTGGTTCCATTATAGGATAGTCCTAACAGTAGTTCTGCCACGCCTCCATGTAGCATGGAGTGGGTAGAATCTGTGCTGTCACTGCGGCCTAAGCTCAGAATCTCTGAGCTGCCCGTGCTCAGCTGTGGAAGATAAATGCGAGGGTTCAATTAATTAGTGTAGGTAAAAAATTAGCGCATTATATCAAGGTATATTTAAGGTAGGTGTAATCAAGGTTGTATGAGGGAATAATCGAGGTTTTATTAAAGGTAATAATCAAAATTTTATCTACCTAAGGATCCTAAGACAATAACAAGGTATATTTAAGGTAAAAATCAAGGTTTTATCTAAGGCAATAATCAAGGTATGTTCAAGGTATGCTTAAGGTAATAATCAAGGTTTTATCTAACACAATAATCAAGGTTTAACCTAAGAATTGCAAGGCAATAATCAAAATTTTACTTAAGACAAACATCAAGGTATATTTAGGTAATTATCAAGGTTTTATTTAATATAATAACCAAGGTTTTATCTAAGACAAGGTAATAATCAAGGTTTTATCTAACACAATAATCAAGGTTTAACCTAAGAATTGCAAGGCAATAATCAAAATTTTACTTAAGACAATCATCAAGGTATATTTAGCTAATTATCAAGGTTTTATTTAATATAATAATCAAGGTTTTATCTAAGAGAATAATCAAGGTTGTACCGAAGACAATAATCAAGGTTTTTGTCAAGGTAATAATCAAGGTTTCATCTAAGGCAATAATGAAGGTTATATCTAAGACAATAATCAAGGTTTTATCTAGAACAATAATCAAGGTTTTAGCTAAGATAATAATCAAGGTTTTGTCTAAGAATTCTAAGACAATAAATAATCAAGGTTTTATCCGATAACAATAATAAAGGTTTTCGCTAAGGTAATAATCAAGATCTAGAACAATAATCAAGGTTTTAGCTAAGATAATAATCAAGGTTTTGTCTAAGAATTCTAAGACAATAAATAATCAAGGTTTTATCTAAGACAATAATAAAGGTTTTCGCTAAGGTAATAATCAAAACATTTTGAAAGTGAAAAAATAAATGGAATTCATAATTAAATAATACGATGAAAAATATTTATGCTGTAGGATTTCAAACATAGTAACTCTATTTAGATCTAGGAAGGTCTAAGTAAATGATGAGAAATTTTACTAGTATAGAAAATGTTATGCTGTAGGATTTCAAACATAGTAACTCTATTTAGATCTAGGAAGGTCTAAGTAAATGATGAGAAATTTTACTAGTATAGAAAATATGTAAATCCATGCAAACCTAAATGGCTACGGACCTAAAGAATTATTCGAATCCGTAAATAATTAATAGGTAATAGAGGTAATAACCAAACAATCAGTACCTACCAAATAATCAAAATCTATACCACCTACCTCCATTTTTGACCCACCATTTGTGCGTTTTTCCCTTCACATTCATGTGTACTGCGAACTCCCTTTTAAAGTCTTACTACTCCTCAAAAGGTAGAATTGTATAGATACGACGCTCTCTTCACATTCATGTGTACTGCGAACTCCCTTTTAAAGTCTTACTACTCCTCAAAAGGTAGAATTGTATAGATTCTAGACCTATCTTACCAGCTAACTGTTTAGGTATTGAAAAATTTCAAGCGATTATCAAAAAACGTATAAAATTTAGGGTGCTCTAGATCATATGAAATAATTTAATTGGACGTACAAATTACAAAAAAGCTTAAATTTAAATATTACACAGATTTTAATTGACAAATAATAATAATAATTAATATCTACTTCTGAGATAATTATAATTTATTACTTAATTAGGTAAACTGACCTGAAGAAAATAAGGTTTATTTCACAATGAGCTTTAATTTTTTCTTTTTTTTTTCTTTCGTTTTATGTAGAGGAAATTGTAAAACTACTGAGGTCTTATCTTCCCGAAATCTAAGAGAGAGCAATCGGGGGGGGGGGGGTATTAGTATTGGTAAGATTGTAAATTGTACTAAATAAACAATAAATAAATAAATAAAAAAATAAAGGCCATCGGCTATAATAAACGCCCTATGTCACTGCGACCTGCTTAGATCTTTTGTGGGTGTAAATACCCGTGACTGGAAACCTTAGAAGTAACTGGTATAGTTCCCAGGGGCTTACCGCCCAGATTAAAAAGATCATACCTGGGTTAATTTTGTGAAGAAGAAAGCTGTCGACAAACTGGGGGTTGTCTCCGTGCCTGATTTTGCTCTTGTACTTTTGTTTCTTGCTCGGCAAAAGCACGGCGCGTACCTGCAACATGCAATAAATTGGTTAACTTTTTTTTAAAGAGGTTTGACAGAGGGAACTGTAACTGCTAAGGTCTTATCGTCCCGAAATTGAAGAGAGAAGAAAGACAGGATAGGAGAAAGCCAGCCATTGCGAGAATGAACATTATCCCATCAGGATAAAATCCGCCCTGGGCGGGAATCGAACCCGCGGACTAGCGCTTACAAGGCACTGGGGGTTGTCTCCGTGCCTGATTTTGCTCTTGTACTTTTGTTTCTTGCTCGGCAAAAGCACGGCGCGTACCTGCAACATGCAATACATTGGTTAACTTTTTTTTAAAAGAGGTTTGACAGAGGGAACTGTAACTGCTGAGGTCTTATCGTCCCGAAATTGAAGAGAGAAGAAAGACAGGATAGGAGAAAGCCAGCCATTCCGAGAATGAAAATTATCCCATCAGGATAAAATCCGCCCTGGGCGGGAATCGAACCCGCGGCCTAGCGCTTACAAGGTAGACGCGCTACCAACCAAGCTAACTAGGCTGGCTCGGTTAACTTTGGTCTCAAAGTTCTGATTCAGTTCAATCAGTTACAAAAAGTTCGAAGGAAAAAACACAGAGAGCACCACAGGTACAATGTTAAACGATGTCCAATGAGTAGGTATGATTGATATGATGAAATTTATTATTATTTTATTTGCTTAATTTTAAATTACGGACAATTTTGTTTAACGTTTTTTTTTTTTTTTTTTTTTTTTTTTTTTAGAGGTTAGATGATAGAGACAAAGGAGGTCTTATAGTTCCGAATTCGTTCCGAGAACAAACCTTATCTGCTTAGGATAAAGATAGCTCCGAGTGGGAATCGAACCCGCGACCTAGGGATTACAAGGCAGGCGCGCTACCCTCCAAGCCAACTAGGCTGGCTAATTAACTTTCAGGTTTTAATTATCCTGACGTAAGGTTGGCCACAACCTTGCGTCATCAGATCATCACATTCATCACTTAAACAGTCTTTTCCTTTTGTTTTCAAATTAAAATTTCAAAATAACGGAACCTCTCTCCTAGTATGGATCCTGACGTAAGGTTGGCCACAACCTTGCGTCATCAGATCATCACATTCATCACTTAAACAGTCTTTTCCTTTTGTTTTCAAATTAACATTTCAAAATAACGGAAACTCTCTCCTATCAGGAAGAAAGTCAGGACATAGGATGGCTAAGTTTCGCACGCATTTCGAGCATGTGTATTCCCTCAGCCGATATTACACTATTGATTACATGGAATGCGTTCGTAGCTTCATTTCATTCATCCTGCCATCTCAACAGTATCTCGTCCTACGTCCTACTTTCTAACGAGAGAAATTTCAAATAGTTTTCAGTGATAAGGAGTTTTTGCATAGGGTTGACTTTGGCGAGGAAAAACATCAATGTGCAATCTTGTTATTTATACTATCATGTAAATATTGCATATCCAAGGAATTCTGGTTGATTGAAATGACCGAAATACGTAAGTAGACCTGCCACTTATTAGTAACCTAGTTTTATCGTTTATTTTTCTTTACGATTACTGTGTCTTGTTTGGCCCTCATTCAGAAGTAAAATAATTAGAAAGAAAGAAATACCTACTAATGATTAACATTGTCCAATGTCCATTAACCAGACATCTGTTTATTTTATGTTGAATTAATTAATTAAACATAAAATAAACATATCAACTAGACTAGACAATCATTTGTTTACATTCCAATATTGAGGTGGGTAATCATACAGCGTACCTAATACCATAGAAGCAATATTTTATTTAATTAACGTCAAAATTCCTTTTGATTAAATGGAAGGAAAAATGTAGTAATGTGTATCGATATGACAAAAATAGTCGATACAGATACTTTATTACATTTTAAGCGCTCAGTGATATCATTATTGTTATTAAAAGTCATCTGGTTAGTAAGGTTGTGGACCTTTGTGTCCAAGTAAGGAACTATGAAGGTGATAGTAAGTCAGACAGACACCGAAGCGAATACAATAGTCCGTCCACTATACCTTTTATTATTAGTAATAATAAAGGAAGGACGGACTAAAAATCTAGCTTTTGTGTATCCATTTTATTTACGGAATCCCGTCTTCTTTTAAAATACGCCCTTTGTCAGCCTAGTTAGCGCCGCCTAGAAAGCCCTAGGCCGCGGGTTTGATTCCCGGCCGGGGTGGATTTTATCCTAAACAGATAAGGTTCTTTCTCGGAATGTTTGTTATTACTCGTTAAGTATAATTATTGGAGAGAGATCAAAGGATTTATTTTGAATATTATCAAGCCTAGATCGGCCTTTGATGCTGGCCTTTTGAAAAATATTTAATTTTGAATGCGCCCTCAAATATCAATTGAGTCTAATCTCCTAATAACCTTACCTTGCTCAGCTATTTCGATCTCTCGTCTGCCGAACGCATGTTGATTTATGTTCCGGACACAGAAATCGGAAAACCCTGTAGAATTGGTCTGAGACTTCTCTCTGGGGGGTACATCGTCCTCAGTGCTGCTTCCTGAATAAGAACCTGGATCAAAGGATATTTAATATTAATCGTAAGTATATTTTTATTGGAATGGGATCAAAGGATGTTTTTTCAATATTAAGGTGGGTAAGAATAATCTCACTGAAGCATCTTCTCAATATACAAGCCATCCTGAGTCCGCTCCCATACATTGAATCATATTAATTCAGTTGGTTACTAGAAAACCACAAAGCTCCCCTGTAACCCTATAGGTTGGAAAACTTCCATAATGTCAAGGTTATTGGTCAATTCCTTCCGGTCAAATTGGACTCGGAATGTCGGCCAATTAGGACATTGAGGTTACAAGATTCGAGGTACCAAGCTTGAACATTTCATGGCAATCAATTTGGTATAGTACTATCTGACCTTCCCTTTGATGTTTATGGGTCACACGTGTGAAAAAAATCATATGGGAGCGTGAGAAACAATATAGGCCAAAGGCAAACTCTACCATTGTAATCGGATTTCAGCTGGATCAGTGATCAATCCTAGATTGGAAGAGAATATTTAATAAAGTAGGTATAAGGACCCACTACTATAAAGTTATAGCTCCAAATTCCTTATCACATTCCTATTCTAAGAGGTGAATTTTTCCCATTTGTTGTCATAAACCTTGCTATTAGAAAGAACACCAGAGACAAGACGCAACAACTTTGGGCAAAAACTACTGATGAAAAAATAGGAAGTAAAAAAGGCCTAATACCTATAGAGAACTGTTAATAGGTAGTGAGGTAATTTTCTCTATATTTCAGATCTGCATCCAATTCAAAAGTGACATTTATTCAAAGCTCCAGGTAGCCTACACACTGCTGGGAAAATCCCGCGTGGCTGTAGACCAACTCCTGATGCATTTCACATCCACTGTTCACAATACAGCCTTCTCCATTACTCAACAATATGTGGACAAGACATATCTGAGTGGCCCTAAGAAGCAATATGGAGATCTGTGTAAGGTAAGAAGGAGAGAGAGTAATATCTGCCTGAGTTTCATATCATTTTTGGGTAACTAAAAAACCCAATTACTTATTTCTAAAGCTAAAAACTTGGTAAATTTTCTCCTGCCTTAAACATTTTTTTTTTTTTTTTTTTTTTTTTTTTTTAGAGGTTAGATGATAGAGACAAAGGAGGTCTTATAGTTCCGAATTCGTTCCGAGAACAAACCTTATCTGCTTAGGATAAAGATAGCTCCGAGTGGGAATCGAACCCGCGACCTAGGGATTACAAGGCAGGCGCGCTACCCTCCAAGCTAACTAGGCTGGCTAATTAACTTTCAGGTTTTAATTATCCTGACGTAAGGTTGGCCACAACCTTGCGTCATCAGATCATCACATTCATCACTTAAACAGTCTTTTCCTTTTGTTTTCAAATTAACATTTCAAAATAACGGAAACTCTCTCCTATCAGGAAGAAAGTCAGGACATAGGATGGCTAAGTTTCGCACGCATTTCGAGCATGTGTATTCCCTCAGCCGATATTACACTATTGATTACATGGAATGCGTTCGTAGCTTCATTTCATTCATCCTGCCATCTCAACAGTATCTCGTCCTACGTCCTACTTTCTAACGAGAGAAATTTCAAATAGTTTTCAGTGATAAGGAGTTTTTGCATAGGGTTGACTTTGGCGAGGAAAAACATCAATGTGCAATCTTGTTATTTATACTATCATGTAAATATTGCATATCCAAGGAATTCTGGTTGATTGAAATGACCGAAATACGTAAGTAGACCTGCCACTTATTAGTAACCTAGTTTTATCGTTTATTTTTCTTTACGATTACTGTGTCTTGTTTGGCCCTCATTCAGAAGAAGGGTAGGTATTATTTTACTTTCTATTACATTAAGTATGGGGAACTTATACACTGTAATGAGAAAGTATTGGTATCGGTCCAAATGTTCAAAATCGGGAAATGGGTGGACTTTTCTTTTTTGGCCGAAATAGTACCAAGTCCTAAAAAATTATTATTTTGTATGGGGAACTTATACACTGTAATGAGAAAGTATTGGTATCGGTCCAAATGTTCAAAATCGGGAAATGGGTGGACTTTTCTTTTTTGTCCGAAATAGTACCAAGTCCTAAAAATTCATTTTTTTCCCATATGTATAATTTTGTAATAGGTACAATAAAAGTCGTGTGATATTCACGCTATATTTTTGTTTCTACTCAAAAAACTAGGATGGTCAAAAATTCGCATCGCATAGGTACAATAAAAGTCGTGTGATATTCACGCTATATTTTTGTTTCTACTCAAAAAACTAGGATGGTCAAAAATTCGCATCGCAAAAATTGCGACACGAATTTAAGCCCGTTACCTACTTTTGTACAATCATTGTTCACTTTGGATGCTTGAAAGTTGTATAAGAGCATTAAACTCCATATGACAATGTTTTTCAACAAGAGTTTCCATTAGAGTATTTAAGATGACCAAGGAGTCTTTTCTATGTAACTTTTCACGAGAAATCGATCGGTGTACACGTAAGGGTTCTAGGAATGATGGTTCACGAAATATGCGCTTGTAACAAGCCAATATCAAAAAATTTCAAAACTTTATTATTACAATAGTAATAAAAATCTGGTGTGAACATCACACGACTTTCCTTATCCTAATGAATGATGCTTATTATTTGGGTGTTCTTGTTCTTAAACCCTAAAATTTTATCATATCTCTAACCGTTTAGTCGGTATAGCTGAAAACCACCAAAAAACGGTCGAAAACCGCCAAAAAGCTGTCAAAATACCGCCAACCGCAGCACCTATCTCAACCAAACGTTTGGAGTTGCATCCTTGTCACATTTATGAACTACATATCAAATTTCAAGTCTCTAGCTTATACCGTTCCCGAGATATTGTTAAATTACACCAAAAACCGCCCAAAAGCGGTAAAATGCCGTTCTGAGTACCAAGACACCCATTCCCTTCCACCTTAAAACAGGCAAAAGAAATGGTAGGGGACAATTAGGAACGATCCTCATGACTGTAGGGGTCACGGGATAAGAATAACATCGTCCTTATTGGCAGTTGAAAAGCGACGTACACTTTACAGACAAATTTTTACAACACACTCACACCAAACTAACAGAAGAAAGAAGAAGTAAACATAATTATGTCATATTTATGTTCAGCAGGGTTGCCAGAGGTCCCGTGTTTTCTGAGACATCAAACACTTTTTCTGAAATTGGAGCGTCTTGCCGAGACAGGCCCATGTCCCGTTTTTTTCAGGATTCTGAGAGAAAGAGTGATTTTTTTATGATTTGTCCCGTAAATTCCGAAAAGAAATCTGACAATCCTAGCCAGTGTCTACTAAAGAGAAAAAAAAAAATACCTATGCCCACAATATGAATTTTTGAATAGCAGCTTCTTATGTTCAAATATAAATGGTTTATGTTGAAAAAAAAAAAAATCTAAATACATGTCGGTCTATCTACGTTTGCTGTTCAATTCAGTCTTGTGCTAGCTAGTAGGTGTCAACAAGGTATCGTCACTACATTTAATATTACTGGTTGTCCATACCCAGCTAAAAACTCGTATGCAAAAAGATGTAGAAAACTGATGCACCTTAACTATGTAGAATTGAACATATTATGTACATATAAAAAATATGCCAAATTCATTTTCATCCTATGATTTAGTTCTACGAGTATGAGAATGCCTCTTGCTAGGTATATCTTCTACTTGTTAACTTGATATATCTATTGGGTAATGTAATGATTCCTCAGTGGATTCTAGAGTTTAGTGGTTCCACCAATAACTGTCTTCAAAATGTTTACTCAGTCGATCTAATTGAACATTGCGAGTTAGGTTGGAACTATCCAATCTCTAATCTTATCAAGAGTCTAGACATGTGTCGAAAACGCTGAATCAGATGATTTCACTTATAATTCAAGAATTTTTTTGCCTGATTATTGTTCCATACATAATTTCAGAATATTTACTTCTCAAATCATTGTGAGAATCTATTCTTTGTCATGGAAATCCAAAAATGGGGGCATAAAAAGAAGGGAAACTGTTAAACTCTCACAAAAAATCTAAAACATCAATTACATATTTGCGGTAAAAAAAAAAAATCTACGTTTGCCTGAGATCGAACCCATAACTGCGAATATCGCGAACAAACCGCGGATACCGCGAATAAACGCGGATACCGCGAACAAACCGCGGATACCGCGAACAAACCGCGGATACCGCGAACAAACCGCGGATACCGCGAATAAACCGCGGATACCGCGAACAAACCGCGGATACCGCGAACATTAAAAAAAAAAAAAAAAAAAAAAAAAAAAAAATGGCAAAAGATGAAATAATGCCACAAATTTCCTCTAGCCGTTCAGGGGTTCCAGGATTTTTCGAACACTCTGTAGTCTGTATACTGGAATGAAACAACCAATTCTGTTTACCTCAGCAGTAAAATACCCTACCTCGGTGTACGGTTCCGATTGCATCCGAACTACAGGTCAGGAACTCTTCTAAGGAGTAAAAAGCCTCCCCTTTTAAAAAATTGGTTAATAGGATTTTAAAGGGCTTCAATGGCATGTCCCTGATATGTGGCGGGATTTTATTGAACAGTATAATGGCATGGTAGTTGGGACCATTACGCGCCGCGTTTACACGATGATTTTTTAACGTCAAATTGTTTTTGTGTCTTGTGTCATAAGAGTGAATTTGATCGAAAGATGGGTATTGCTCTCTATACTTTTTGACATGAATAAGACACTGTAAGATGAACATGCAAGGGAGTGTTAAAATGCCAAGGTTTATAAAAGCTGGCTTTGCATGATCATTATACGCATTAGTCCCATAGTTTTTTATTAAAGATACACATATAACCCGCATCACCCATCAGGTTAAACAAGCTGGGTCCGTCCCTCCGGGAATAATTTAGCCCGTAGTTTATTCGATCAGTACCTATGTACCTACCTAATTTGTTTAATAATCAGTTTATTATTATTCTTGATTTGATTTTTCGATTTTACTTTCATGTTCAAACAATTTAACTCTCATTGATGCGTTACAGATGAGTATACAGTGTCACTCAACAAAATGGCCAGAAATCGCAATCTAGGGAGGAAGGTTAGGTTTCTATACTAGAGAAAAAGTTCACCCCCCCCTGACCATCGCAAAAATTCATAGGCTTGTTTTCTAGACAGGATTCTCTTGATGAAACACCTTTTTCAGAAACTAGATATACTTCATCATGGATGCTTGTTGTTGTGTTGAAAGCTGAGAAGAAATTAGTTAGAAAACCTTTTTTTCAATAGGTAAGTATTTACTTCTAATGAGCCATTGTTTTTTTTTAAATTTATTTATTTACAAGTGAGGTCATGAAGAGCCTTTGTATGCAATGTACACATTAAAAGCCTTTGAAATATAATTCAGTACCTTTCAGGGATTTACATTTACTTATGTCTACTTAGGTAGGTAATAGGTATATTTACAGAATTTTGGGTAAAAAAAAAGACCAAGTGTCTGGTTTCAGTCTACCCAGTATTCGGTAGCTAGTAATAGTACGGACTACATTGCTAATGAATGTCACATGTATGGGTATGGTACTCATTCACCTTCTGCCAAGTACTGACAATGGTCTTATTTGTATGTGGTAGATACCTACCAATCTATGGCCAAACTAGGTTGATTTTCTCGTTGGTATTGGTTCAGAATGTTGAAGGTAACTCACTGGGTTAAATCTTGGAACATTAAAAAAAAAATAATAATAATAAATAAAAAAAAAGTCTTACTGACGAAAATAGTCTGGCTGAGGGACTATAAACAGGGAGTAGTCTAGTCCAAATTTCCCTACGCTAAATCAATAACGAAGGTTGAGTGCGAAGGGCATCCCACTCGCAAAATTTTGTTTAGCCAAAACCAATTGGCCTCAAAGCGATCACTCTAAAACTGATTGAGAGGCCGACGGCAAACGCCGATCCCATCTGAACATGGGAAAAGGCGAAGAGGAAGACTGACAAAAATTGAGTCTTCATTAAAGCTCAAGTTTTTGATTTCCATTGAAAAGTATTGGGAGGCTTCTACAAAAGCTCTTGAATTTTGGTAAATACTGGAGAACATATCACCATGATTCTTATTGGGACTGAGTCTCAACAACATTTTAGCTAGGCCAGTTGAAATGTGTATTAGATAGGTAGTGCACATGTATGTAAATGTAAATAAATAAATAAATAAAAACCATTCTACATATCTACATAAGAAAAGCTGTTCTACCCAAAAAGGGTCCAAGTAGGGATAAGCCATTCTTAAATAAAAACCTTCCATTGGAAACCTATTTTTTTTAACAATGTGTACTTAAACTAAAAAACTGCAGAGATAAGGTTCATTACTACTGGCACATTACTCAAATAGTTCTCTGAATAGTAAGTACAAATACAAGGTATAATTACACTTACACCTAGTTTATGGTTATGGTTTCTGTGTGTAATATGGGATAATACCTACGTATACCTACGTATTCATACGCTGATAACAGCATGTAAATGAGAAAGATTTTTGTACTCTCACGAAATGTAGAAAGATGAACAGTAAAAAGATTTGCTTCATTATCTCACACATGACAGCCGTGAAGATAAGAAGCAAAAACTTGTCAGAGAGACAAATATGTAAAATCTTTCAATTTGTAAATTACAATTGAAAAGAAGGTAAGTAGGTATGTCACCTGAACTAGTTACCTAACTTACCTACCAACTTAATGTGGAAAAAAAAAAAAAAAAAAAAAAAAAAAAAAAAAGGGGATTTTTTTTCTTCGGGGGGCGGGGGCAATGGGAAAAAAAAAAAAAAAAAAAAAAAAACATGGGGTACTTTTACATCTGGGGGCCGAGAGTCAAATTCCACCAAGCCAAAAATTTATAGTATTAATATTGAGATACCCACAAAAATGGGAAGCTCAGAGCTTCACCACAATAGAATATTACTTATAAAATTCTTAGTTTTTATTTATGTTGCTCTGCTAAGTCTTAAGACATATTAACATGATTAGCTGTTTTTGCACCTACATGTAAGTGTAACAACATGTCTTGGCAGAAATTCCATGAATAATTTGGCATAATGTGTTGAGTGGAATTTGTTCACATACACAGGCAGTATTAACAGTGTGATGATTTTTTAAGAGGGTGTTTAGTGATATTACTCATAGGTACCTATATGGTTAATTGGCTTTAGAAATCATACTTTAAGATGAAAAATAACCCAATTGCAGCCCAATTGCAGTGGAAAAAACTGATTATTATATTACCTACTTTTGATCCTATAAGAAGGGTATGCAAAGTAAAAAGGAGACAAATCTGCTGAAACAGTTCATGTTAAAATACACAAGTATGTTTACTGGCCTGCCACTCTCCCAGACACAGTTAACTCCTATCAATTTGTTGGAAAAATGGTAAAACTTCCCTTCTAAATATTAATATAACTTTCATACTAAACAGATGTTACAATAAGTACTTATTGTAACATCTGTTTAGTATGAAAGTTATATTAATATTTAGAAGGGAAGTTTTACCATTTTTCCAACAAATTGATAGGAGTTAACTGTGTCTGGGAGAGTGGCAGGCCAGTAAACATACTTGTGTATTTTAACATGAACTGTTTCAGCAGATTTGTCTCCTTTTTACTTTGCATACCCTTCCTATAGGATGAAAAGTAGGTAATATAATAATCAGTTTTTTCCACTGCAATTGGGCTGCAATTGGGTTATTTTTCATCTTAAAGTATGATTTCTAAAGCCAATTAACCATATAGGTACCTATGAGTAATATCACTAAACACCCTCTTAAAAAATCATCACACTGTTAATACTGCCTGTGTATGTGAACAAATTCCACTCAACACATTATGCCAAATTATTCATGGAATTTCTGCCAAGACATGTTGTTACACTTACATGTAGGTGCAAAAACAGCTAATCATGTTAATATGTCTTAAGACTTAGCAGAGCAACATAAATAAAAACTAAGAATTTTATAAGTAATATTCTATTGTGGTGAAGCTCTGAGCTTCCCATTTTTGTGGGTATCTCAATATTAATACTATAAATTTTTGGCTTGGTGGAATTTGACTCTCGGCCCCCAGATGTAAAAGTACCCCATGTTTTTTTTTTTTTTTTTTTTTT
>NW_007378224.1:0-2827 GCF_000475195.1 Diaphorina citri | reverse complement strand
TTAACCTCTATAGGTATCAAAAAAAAAAAAAAAAAAAAATCCAGAAACAAAGAAGATTTTACCAAAATGAGAAAATCTATTTAACAATAATAAAAGATATACCTATTTACGAAAGTATGAATATTTTTTCCAATTTAATATCTCACCCCCGCTAAAACAAAGTAGGTAGGTACCTACATATCTACAGTACCAATGTCTTGATGGCTGCTGTGAAGTTTGAAATATTTATTCAATTCTTGAGCTTTTTTGATTGTTTTTAGACCTTTTTCTTCGTTTGGATTGTTTTCTTCGTATGTACAACTTGTTGTTGTTGTTCTTCTTCTTCCTCCTCTTCTTCTTCATCATCTTCATCGTCATCATCTTCTTCATCATCATCCATTTCTATATAATAAGCAGTGCTTCCATCTTTGGTTTTCATAGGACGTAATAATGATGGGTCTATGTTCATTTTGTTCAATGATGATTGATCAAGATCCTTTTTCTTCGTTTTGTCATCTGGAGGTTCCTTATGAACCTGGGTGCCTTTTATAGAACTGTGAGAAGAACTTGTTTTTTCACTCGTTTTGCTCTCTGATTCTCCATCCTTGTTTTCTTTTTCATTGCCTGGGGTCACACGTAATTTAATTCTTCGTCCTTTAGAATCATGTTCTGGATTTGTATTTTCACTGTCATCTATGTTTTCATTGCCTGGGGTCACACGTAATTTATTTCTTCGTTCTTTTGCATCATGTTCTGGATTTGTATTTTCACTGTCATCTATGTTTTCATTGTCTGGGGTCACACGTAATCTAATTCTTCGTTCTTTTGCATCATGTTCTGGATTTGTAGTTTCATTGTCATCTATGTTTTCATTGCCTGGGGTCACACGTAATTTAATTCTTCGTCCTTTAGAACCATGTTCTGGATTTGAATTTTCATTGCCTGGGGTCACACGTAATTTAATTATTCGTCCCTTAGAATCATGTTCTGGATTTGTAGTTTCATTGTCATCTATGTTTCCATTGCCTGGGATCACACGTAATTTATTTCTTCGTTCTTTTGCATCATGTTCTGGATTTGTATTTTCACTGTCATCTATGTTTTCATTGTCTGGGGTCACACGTAATTTAATTCTTCGTTCTTTTGCATCATGTTCTGGATTTGTAGTTTCATTATCATCTATGTTTTCATTGCCTGGGGTCACACGTAATTTAATTCTTCGTCCTTTAGAACCATGTTCTGGATTTGTAGTTTCATTCTCATCTATGTTTTCATTGCCTGGGGTCACACGTAATTTAATTCTTCGTCCTTTAGAATCATGTTCTGGATTTGTAGTTTCATTGTCATCTATGTTTTCATTGCCTGGGGTTACACGTAATTTAATTCTTCGTTCTTTTGCTCCTTGTTCTGGATTTGAATTTTCTTTGCCTGGGGTCACACGTAATTTAATTCTTCGTTCTTTTGCATCATGTTCTGGATTTATATTTTCACTGTCATCTATATTTTTATTACCTGGGATTAGACGTAGTGTATTTCTTCGTTCTTTTGCTGGGTTTATAAGAGTAAGTCTATTATTATTTTTGCGGATGCTCGGAATGGTAGATTTGGATGTCTCTTCTTCAACTTTATTGTCAGAGACAGATGGAGTATATTTCCAGTCTCTAGTAGAGCGAGATGTTAGAGATCTGTTATTCTTGTTTGATTTTAGTTCAGTTACAATCGTGTCCATAGATTTATCAAGTTCGTTCAGAGAGTTGACTTTGTGGTTTGAAATAATGCGAAGGACATTATTTATACTGTCTTCATTCAATGGGAGGGAATCCGATAGTTTCAATTTTGTCTTGACATTTTCGATAATAATGTCTAGCTGAGTGTCTGGGATTGAGAAATCTGGTTGAGAAGTTAAAATGTTTAATAAAATTTTCGTATTATCTCTGTTCAATGGAATTCGATTGTCAGGAGAACCTTTAGGCCAAATATCAGAAAATACAAGTTTAATGAGCTTTACAAAGTTCTTTGGAGTATTCCTCAAAGGAGATATTTCCTTAGTGTGGAAATAGTTCTTAGGATAACCCAAATCAAATAAGCTTCTGGTTTTTTCCTGGGTGTTCGAATTCAGTGTAGCCAGATTAGTTTCGGGCGTTGTTGATTTAGCAGAATCTTCTACTTGACTATTTTCCAAGTTTGGTAATAAATTTCCAAGCAATGTTTCTATGTATGTGGGGTTGTACGACAAAGGAGATCCGCCGAAAAGGTCAATCAGAACCTCATGTAATAGTTTCAAATTTGCATCTCTGTTATCCCTATTAAAATTGGCAACTACTTTGTTTGCTGCGGCATGTATTTTTTCTTCTGGAACATTCTTGTCCCAAGCTAAACCGGAAAATAGATTCTTATAGAAGTCTACATCGAATTTTACAAGTGTGTCAAGAGCACCCAATAATGCATACAATGTCGTTTTATCTATTTTAATACGATTCCTTTGGTCCAAATTATTCTGACTGAAAACTACTCTGATCCAATCCGATAAGGGCCTATATTTGCCGGACTTTGATAAGAGTATGAGCAGATCAATGCGTATCTTGTTCAAACGCAATGCGAAATTTTGCTGTACATTGTCTCGCTCAACACACTGACACTCTTTCCAACGAGCCCAAGTAGTCTGCACACATTTGCCAGTAGCAATTTTATTAGACGCGCCACAGACAAAACTGCAGCCTGTGCTCCCCAATAGCAAACAGGATATACTGGGGAGACCTGGAATTATAACACAGGAAAATAAACTGCAATTATTATAGGGTGAGGGGATTTGTTACAATAATACGCGACTATGCTTCTCAGGAAACTA
>NW_007378223.1:115139-138572 GCF_000475195.1 Diaphorina citri | reverse complement strand
CATAGATTGAGTGGTACTCCAGTATGGCCGGGGGAGGTGCGAGGTATAGCAAGAGTCATAATAAACCTCTCTGAAGCCGCCACTATTCGTCAGGGCGAGATTTTAATCACCCACGCCACTGATACAGGGTGGACTCCTTACTTCTCTATGCTGGGAGGTCTGGTCACAGAGCTAGGCGGGATTTTGTCACATGGGGCCGTCCTATGTATAAACCACTTTCTCTCTTCGTCCCATAGGTTACAAAGTCTCTGGGAGGCATCCCGTCTTGAAGACGATTTCAAGGTCACCCTTGCCTCTCACCTTGACGAGAACAAAATCTACGCGGTCCGCTCGTCTGGTATTGACGAGGATCTGGGTTCGACTTCCGCTGCTGGTCAGAATGATACTGTGTTGGGAGTGAGTGGTTGTAAGAGCGTGGGAGATAGCATTGTCTTGTGCTGGTCCTCTCTGTTTTCTTATCACGCCGTTCAGTATCGCAGGTAAGGGCAGGATCTAATGTAACTAGTATTGTTAGCTAAATCTCCTTTAGGGATGAGTTTTTCATACGGAAGTTACAACTTCGGGTCGGAGTTGTGTTTTCGGGTCACTAGGAAGCTATTCGCTATAAAAACTTTTTTTTTTAATTCTTGAATAACAATGATTTTAAGGGCCTTTTGTAGGCCCTAAGGTTTACTTGCTAAGTGTATAAAAGTGAATCAAAAATGCACCAACCGTTCTAGATAATATACAAACAAGCAGATGGACAATCTAAATCAAAACTGCCGTAGTAAAATTTATCTCTCACTTCAGTCGTTCAATTATACCATGTCCATCCCATCTTTCTTATATTTCAGGAAGAATGGACTAAAAGTGTCCTCATCAGAAATGTGTGTCCTGGTACAGGAAATGGTACCGGAAGTTCTGGCTGCAGGAGTTTTGTTTTCTTGTGATCCTGTGACTGGCAACCCTTGGACTAGTATTCTATCCTGTAACTACGGTCTGGGACTGGTGAGTCAATATCATAAAGGAGGGCTAAAAAAGGGTCTGTCATAGTAACATATTATTCAAGATTTTCCACAATTGAAGATCTTCAGCCATAGTCCACAAATAGAATATGTGCCATTGGTTTGGTATAGGTGTATGTTCCTTTCGGGAAACTTTTGGAAACGGAATCGATTCCGATGGCGCGCTATCTTGGATTTCCTATGGTTTAGTACAGGCGCTATCACTATCACGCCAAGAGAGGGAAAACGAGCTCCAGAAGAGGGGGAAATTCCAAAACGAAATACAACTTATCTTGTTTTTTAAATTTCTTTTCTTATTTCCAGTCCGTAGTGGGAGCATCTTCTGATCCAGATACATTCACTCTAGTACGCGACGCTACCAATGATTACAGAGTTCAACATAAGAAATGTGGCAATAAGGAGAACAAAACCGTTTATCAAGGTAACAATTCACAAAAATCACAATTTTTCTTAGGATTAGTCAATAGGTCTCAACAGTTTAATAGGTGTATGTTCCTTTCGGGAAACTTTTGGAAACGGAATCGATTCCGATGGCGCGCTATCTTAGATTTCCTATGGTTTAGTACAGGCGCTATCACTATCACGCCAAGAGAGGGAAAACGAGCTCCAGAAGAGGCGTAGTCATTAGGAAACATTAAAAGGAATAAAGGAAGAACGGGCTCTAGTCTTGATTTTAAATCATTACATGAAAGTAAAATTAAAAATCAAATCAAGTAATAATAATTGTGAACTGAACATTAAACAAATTGGGTAGGCACATATGTAGGTAATGATTTTCTTTAACCACGATCGAATAAATTACGGGCTAAAAAATTCCCGGAGGGACGGACCCAGCTTGTTCATTTATTTTTTTACTGAACTTAATTATTATTATTTCTTTGCCTACCATTGATTTATACTTACTACCAAATATACCAACGTATGATGAGGCTGACATGGGCCTCTTTATATTTTATCTTTTATCAATTTGAATATTGACTGCTGCTTTAGCAAATTAATTTTGCGTTCAATGTTGCTAGATTTTCGTTCTAGCGTTTCTTGGTGTGCGGCACATGTTGATTCATCTACATCCCCACTGATTGTTGTCTATCTGTCTATTATATTCAAGTGGTGCTCGTCAACTTCTTGGTCATATGCACCACCTTCTGTTTGTTCTATGGCACTTCAAGCAGCTTGGATTGCTTCAGGAAAGACATTATCTTGTGAGGATCGGTAGATAGTAGCCGCATTAGTTCTGTGGGCAGGTGGTGGTCCATTTTCAAGGCGGAAAACTTGGTGCACTCATCTAGGACGTGTTTGACACTGAGGTTTTGATGGCATGAGTCACAGGATGGTGGAGGTGATCTGTTCATCAGATAACTGTGGGTGAGATGGGTGTGTCCGAGTCGTAGCCTAGTGATGGCAACCTGTTGGCGTCTATTCAGCTTGGGAGGTAAGATGGTAGGGGACACATTGTTTTTTATTCGGCGTAGTTTATTCTCACAGGATGGTGGAGGTGATCTGTTCATCAGATAACTGTGGGTGAGATGGGTGTGTCCGAGTCGTAGCCTAGTGATGGCAACCTGTTCGCGTCTATTCAGCTTGGGAGGTAAGATGGTAGGGGACACATTGTTCTTTATTCGGCGTAGTTTATTATCTGTTTCCAGCAGCCATTCAGATTTCCAGTTGTCAAATATTATCTTCCCACAGATTGTTGTATGTTGTTCCCTAATTCGCTAATTGTATATTGACTATATGTATTGTTCTCAGGGAGACATTGAATGGTTTCATATGTCCTCTTAATGTTGCGTGCATGAACGTGTTTGACAAGTTGGCAGGCAACGCCATGAAACTTGTAGCCGATGTCAATGTGATACCGAGAAGCATATACATGTTCTCATACCATGTGGCAATCAATCTCTTAAATGTAAGTACCGCATGCATTATACAGTCCACTTCAACTGGGAAGTCCGATGACCTCTGGGTGCGCACTTGTCAAAAAATAGCTCGTTGATTACCAAGTAAGCATGTGAATAGTCGATCCCATGGGATTTTTCACGCCGAATCGAATGATGAAACTTTTAGAACTGTCCGACTTACAGTTGAGAAGTTGCGGTTCCCCTCCATGCGCTTCCATCGGACTTCCCAGTTGACGTGGACTGTATGTGCTTTTTTAAAAAGGTATTTTTCACAACCTCATTTGCTATAGACATACTCACACGCTGGGACAAAATGCCAGATAGGTATAATCACTATAATCCGTATAATAGCAGTTTCCGATTACTCAATGAAACATTTCATAGAACTTTAGCATCATATTTATAAATTAATTTCATTGGGACATTAGAATTGCATATGAAAAATATGACTTTCTGTAATTTCAAAAGACCATATTGCGATTATTGTGTAACTGAGTTCTATGTAAAATCTTTGGGTGCACAGTTGCACACCATAGAAATTTTCAGTAGATTTTTTTTTTTTTTTTTTTTTTGCTAATAAGTGTAAATCCTGCTACAATAATTATGAATGGAGGATTTTTTTTTTTTTTTTTTTTTTTTTTTTTTATCGCTAATAAGGGTAAATCCTGCTACAATAATTATGAATGGAGGCTCTTGATATTTTGACTTGCCTTTCAGACAATTCTCATGCTGGAAGACAACCCAATCACTCAAATTCTCACATGTGGTCAGGTTGTGTCCACGCCGGAAATACATCGTACATTTCTTATTAGAGGAATTGTTCTGTCCACCGTCACCAAAGTCAAACTTAGATTCTTTCTCGTAGCGGTGAGTTTGTTGTGCTCTGTAGTTACTTTTAATCTAGTTTGTGGTCCGGCAATTAAATAATGTTTATTATTTTGGTCGTTTCCTCCTATATTTTGCAGTCAAAAGGCTAAAACTGAAGTTGTTGCAACAGCGATAATAAGGACTTGTTACTACTAAATACTATTTTAAGTTATATTTAACAATGAATACTTACAAGTCTTATGAACTCGATTCGGAGATTCATCTACTTTGTAGAGATTTGATATTTTATGGAATTGCATTCGCGAACCAAAAATACTAAGTGTTCACGATTCAGCCCTGGTTTAATATATCTTCTGTCCTCTGTCCTAAACTTCTGCCCTACATATTATATCTTTGTTTTTCTCCAACAGAACGTCCTGCATTGTGAATCCATGTCACACCGAGCAATGTCAATAGCCCAACAACACAATATCGTCCATTCTAATGATCCTAGTGAAATGTTAGACAATATCACCCGTGGTATATCCATGTTCAATATCATACCATTCTATCATAGTACAATAACCGGACTCTGTATAATGTTGCAGAGAACACTCGTCGCTTGTGTTACTGGAAACATCATTGATGGTAAGTGTACCAGTGATGTTCTTTTTCTAGAAAAAGATCGAAACTATTCAATTGAATAAGTAAATAATAATAATAATAACTGACTTGACAATAACAAGGTCTAAGGATAGGTCAGAGGTTATATGTAGCTATATGCAAACCCATATCAGGAAATCAGCATGAGGGAGACCTACTCTATCGTGTTTTTTTTTTTTTTTTTTTTTTTTTTTTTTTTTTTTTTTTTTGTCCGCTATACCTAACTTGCGATTGCCTGGTCCACTCGGGCACAGATCATTGAATAGCTCATTAGTACTTGCCTAATTTTCTCCCTTACAGAAAACTTCAATGACAATATGGTTCAGGTTACTAACTCCATCATCAATTCTACCAACACCGTGTCTGTGGATATTCCTCATCACTTCCAGGTAGGAAATGATTCAATGTTACCATCCACGTTTACTGCATTTACATGAATATGTATAAGTCAAGAGCTTAAAAAAATCCACTATTACACTAACAATAAAAATCAAAAGCTTAAAAAATCCACATTTAGATTAATAATAAAAGTCAAGAACTTGAAAACTCCACTCAGAATTCAATTCAAGAGCTTCCAATTAGCACCTAAAGAAGTAGAAGAAGACGACGAAAAAGCATTTTCAACTGTGAACTTTGTATTGTAACATTACTATAGTTACCATGTGTTCGCGCCTGTTTTTCTTCTATTTTACAGAAAATCGTGTCTAGTATCATAAATGAAGATCCGGATCACAATTTTTTGTCTATTGACTGTTCTGATGCTATGGAGTGGTTGAAACACAACTGTGTCAAATCCCATCAACTACTGCAGGAGTTCTTTGTCAAGTTTGGACATCGAGGCAATAAGGAGGTAATTATACCTATAACCATCCCATTGACCGAAAAAAGCGAGGCCTCCGATTCTACAACCTTATATTATAATAGTGTCGTAGGGTACCTACCTAATTAGGTAGTACATAAATATAGTCAATTCCCAGCATTTCATACCAACCATCAGGATGCTATTCGGTTGACTCAAGTTGGACAACAAATAAGACGTCTGTTTGGGTTTGAAAGTGATATCGAGTGGGCTTTAGATCAGAAGGTAAGTACAGTTTATGAATGGGTACACAGTTAGTACACAACACACCTATCTAAAAATGCATAGGACTATCACCAGGGTCATTTCTTTATTTCAATTTTGGAAATATCGGCTGGGGCTTCCCACTAATTAATATACCTAGCCAACATTTTACTCGTCCACCGAATTCGAGATTATTATTTTGATTTTTGCATTCCAGGGCAAAATATATATTCTTCAAGTAAGACCGGTAACCAGTCTTCATAACTGGACTGACTATGAACTTACTCATGAGTTGGATTATCCCATACATGAAGGTTTTGATGTTCTGACGTTTCATAATGTCGGGTAAGTTGTGTTGGCTTTTTAGTCCGTCCTTCCTTTATTATTACAATAGTAATAAAAAGGTATAAGGGACGGACTAAGATAGGTGTATGTTCCTTTCGGGAAACTTTTGGAAACGGAATCGATTCCGATGGCGCGCTATCTTAGATTTCCTATGGTTTAGTACAGGGGCTATCACGCCAAGAGAGGGAAAACGAGCTCCAGAAGAGGGGGAAATTCCAAAACGAAATACAACTTATCTTGTTTTTTACATTTTTATTTCCAGTCCGTAGTGGGAGCATCTTCTGATCCAGATACATTCACTCTAGTACACGACGCTACCAATGATTACAGAGTTCAACATAAGAAATGTGGCAATAAGGAGAACAAAACCGTTTATCAAGGTAAGAGCATTTCATACCAACCAACCAACCAACCAACCAACCAACCATATGTATTAGTTTGTTTATTTGTTTAATTTTGTATTTGCTTATTGACAAATTGCGTTCAACTTTCTCACCACCTAGCCTGCCGGAATTTTTACACCTTCTGTTCTGATTATTCTACACTCAGTAACTTGTATGATATTAGACTATATTAAAATTTGTTCTATTTTCACTTCCAGTGTGATTTCATGTGTGAAACCTGGTCCATGAACAAACCCAAAGTGTTAGACATGATTCGTAACATGGTCCAAGCTAAGCTCAATTCGAATGATCCAAATGGCACTTCTGTTCCCCCCGCAGTAGTCGAACGCCAAGAGCGGACCGTACCAGAACAGCTGAAAAACAGGTTTGTGTCCTCAATCTCAAAACTTTGTAATTTATTGGAAAAAAATATTTTGTTGATATTGGTACATTCAGTTCGAAATTATATTCAACCTTGACTGTATTAATTTTGTTTTGTGTTGTTGTTGTTGTTGATTATTATTATTTTTTTTTTTAATTTATGGATAATAAATATGTAGGTAGGTACATGATTAAACGTAATTATTTTAAATTGAATTTACTTTTGGTCATATCTCATGATTTAGCTTGATTTTTTTATTCAACAGTATTTGTACTTCGTCATACAGTAAAAATACTCTCATATGTGTACTGCGTATGACATATTATGACCTGTTCTGTGAGAATAAATAACAAAACAGTATCTACCTATTGTACAAAATTTAAAAAATGTAGATACGTAATACCTACTTCCAAAATTCCATAGGTAGGTATTAATTAGTTGTGCTTTCCTACTTCCCTTACATTTTTACTTTCTATTACTACAGTATAACGAGCTATACTAGTAATGAAAGTATTGCAATTGGTCCAAAATTTCAAAATCGGGAAATGTTTGGAAATATCCGTTTTGGGATCCCCTGATGTCAAAAAAGTGATTTTTAGCCCATGGTCTGTACGTACGTACGTTACGTACTACAGGTTTAAATGGGAAAAAGTGATAAGTTGTGAACAAAATATCTCAAGAACGGTTTGTTGTAAAGCGATGAAATTTGGTATGATATCCCGGTATGGTCCAAGGACACGCGCGACTGTACCTAACAAATTGGTAAAAATCGGACAGTCACTCATCCAGATATTAACCAAAGTCAATGTTGCTTCGGACTTGGAAAATTAAAAAAAAAAAATGATTCCTTATTACACGGGGAGTTTTCCATCAACCTCGGTGGTGTAGTGGTCAAGGCGCTCGCCTGGTACGATGTTGCGTTGGGGAGAAAATTTTGTTTTTTTTTTTTTTTTTTTTTTTTTTTTTTTTTTTTTTTTTTTTTTTTTGTGGTGGCCCTTAGCTCTAATAAAATTATACCTGTAGGCCTGTAGCCTTGGAGCAGGCTACTGACTTGTCTGCCTAGCTAGGTATTTCTCTGAGATGAAAGCAGTGTGATCGGAAATTGCCAGCTTCAGATTATTGTTCTCCAGATAATTGGTAGATACGTGTAATTTCCCCATCACACGTTACTCTTCTGAGCGAGAGACTGAAGGAAAATGTTAATAAAAAATTAAATTATCACAATAAAATCAAGTCAATAAACTTGATCAGAAATACATCAATAAAGTTTATTTCAACAATACCTACACTGTGAGATAGATATACAATACATAGGTACTACAGGTAGGTACGTTATTTATGTAGGTATTTCTAATGTCAGGTAGTTAATCTTTTATTATCTCAATAAAAACATTTTTCATCTCCATTTTCACATCAGCACAATATTCAGGGTGTGTTAAAATCTATTACAAATTTCAAGTCTCTAGCTTGTACCGTTCCCGAGATATTGTTAAATTACACCGAAAACCGCCAAAAAGCGGTAAAATGCCGCCAACCGTTTCACCGGTCTTAACCAAAAGTTTCGTGTCGCATCCTTGTCACATTTGACATCTACATATCAAATTTCAAGTCTCTAGCTCTTACCGTTCTTGAGATATTTTGTTTACAGACAGACAGACACAGAGACACACACACGGACCAATGGCTGAAACTTTGGATTTAGGCTCTAGGGACCTCAAAACGTGTTTTGGCACTAAAATCTGACCATCGAAAATTTGACCCGATTACATTACTTTCCTTCCTATAGGATAAGGAAAGTAAAAATCATTTTTGTTGCTTTATGCTGATTTGATTTCAGGGCTCTCAGAAGAGAAAGACTATCACCCCATTGGGACAAGATGATATTTCATCCACAAGCTACTGGCAGACCTACTCTTGTTAACAGAGAACCTCGAGTGGTAAGTAAGGAGTGAGTTCTGTTGCAGTGATTGAAGGCATAGTGAAAAGTCAATTTGATGCAAGCAGTTGACGCTAACTGCAAAATAAAATTTTGATATATGTAGGTACCATGTATTCGATCAAGACTTGGAGAAAATATCTAATATATAAAAATCAATGTCTGTATGTTTGTTCGACTTTTATGCCTGGCCAAACCGTTCATCCGATTGCGATGAAACTTTTTGTCAACTTATTGCTCACACTCCCGGGAAAGTTTTAGACCATTTAGTTTTAGACTATTAGGTAAGCTACGTTGAGTGAAACCAGAAATGAAATATCCCACTGTTTGATTTCATTTTAGCTATCAGTGGGTCATAGATTGAGTGGTACTCCAGTATGTTTGATTTCATTAAGGGTTAGGTGGTAGAGAACGCCTCCGGCGTTAACCTCGCCTAGTGGTTACCTTCTACTCAAGAGTCTATTATTATTATCACACAGTGTCAACAATGGTGTCAACCACTCCTGCAAATGGTGTGTCGGCCACTGAAAAAATGGGTGTCGGCGACTTCAACATTTCTCTTTTTTGACTTTTTCCATAAAAGTATTTTTTTAATTTTTTTTGAGCAACATTTCAATAAAAAAATTATGTCTCTTACTAAAATACAATATGTTTTATTTATTTCCACAAAAAAATCTTAAGATTAGAGGTGGTATTAAGTTCATAATGCTGTTTTTATGGAAAAATTTCCTTAAGGGTGTCGGCCATTGGGGGTTTTACCCTATATGTGGATTGACATCGTTTTTGACAACCCAATAATAAAGTAGGTAGGTAAGATCAAAGGATTTATTAGGTGGAAAAAGTTTACCAAGTTACAAAGACGTGTTTTTTAAGGTTTGATAGGGGAAGCCGTAACTGCCAAGGGTTATCGTACCGAAAGCGAAGCTAGAAGGAAGACAGGATAGGAGAAAGCCAACAATTCCGAAAATGAACCTTATCTGTTTGGGATGATATCCGCCAAGGGAATCAAACCTAGCGCTTACAAGGCAGAAGCAGAAGCGTGACTTTCCAAGCTTATCTAGGCTGGAGTAGACATGTTTTCAGGCGATGCCGATGATAGTGGGATGCTGCTATAGAAGTCAATTCGTTAATTCAGTGCTACATATGTATAATAATAATTGTTTAGGTTACAAGATGATGTGAAGCTCTGTTGTTTGCATGGGTGATCATGATCATGACACTGAACTGATTACAATCAGATTAGATAGTGTGATTATGATTAGTGTGATTGCATGCTAGGTGTGATTAAATATTTCAAATAATGTGTTCGTACCTATTCGTATTATATTATGCCTCGTTCTGCATGCGAACCATCAGCCTCCTGATTCGAAATCCACTGCGCTAACCACTCGGTAGACATAAGAGGTTGGTCGCTTCCATAACTACAAAGAAAGAAAGAGAGAGACGCCACTGATACAGGGTGGACTCCTTACTTCTCTATGCTGGGAGGTCTGGTCACAGAGCTAGGCGGGATTTTGTCACATGGGGCCGTTGTGGCACGCGAGTATGGACTACCCAGTATAGTCGGTGTTGACAATGTGACCCTGTATTTCAAAACTGGTAAGATTTTTATATCGGACTTATCAGCTTACTACTGTAAAAGAAAAAAAAATGCATGTCCTATTTTGGACTTAAACTGTATCTTGGAAATTCATAATAGTGAATTGAAGCCTGTTTAACCACAAAGCTCAGGGAAAGGTAAATTTGATGATATCTACAATTTACAAGAAACAGGTTTGATGAGTCTATTTTTTGAGCAATCAGATTCGAATTTCTTCATCAGCTATTGCCATACTAAGTTCCTCCATAAATGAAACTTTCAAACAGCAAATCATTAGTGAAAAACATTCGCTGATTTTATAATATTTTTTTTTTTTTTTTTTAAGAGGTTTGACAGAGGGAACTGTAACTGCTATGGTCTTATCGTCCCGAAATCGAAGAGAGAAGGAAGACAGGATAGGAGAAAGCCAGCCGTTCCGAGAACGAACATTATCCCAGCAGGATAAAATCCGACCCGGGCGGGAATCGAACCCGCGGCCTAGCGCTTACAAGGCAGACGCACTACTAACTAGGCTGGCTTTTATAATATTTAATGTTCACTAATAGAGATTTTTTAATAGGTAATGTTTACCAGAAAAAAGTTCTTTGTTTTATTTAAATGTATTTTATGATTTTTTCTTCTTGTTTTAGGTGACAAAGTGCTATTGAATTCTACCAAGGGAACAATTGAGAAGATAGTGGAAGAAGAGGAGGGAGTGGACCTTGAGAAGATAAACAATAGTTGAGAACAACTTGAACACTCTCAATTTGAAGACAAGATAATTTGTTCTCAATAAAAGTACCTGATAAAAGTGCCTCTGAAGAGTCTGAAGCCTGAAGAACACAAATTGAATTTTCGGAAGACCGCAATCGGAATGTCACATTTTTACCGTAATCAGGCTATTTCCGATTCCTTAACACCTAAATTTAGACGAAGACGAAAAATATACTTTCAGTACCTGCACTGAAACTACATTTGTTATTTTCTTTATTTCAATCTACTCTCAAGGTATGTCTATGTCTGCACATAGTCGAACGATGTTGTTCGGCCTACTATGTTTGGGGGGGGGGGGGCAAAATATCACTTTCGTGTTCCTGGTAAAAAGACCTTTAATTTGATATATAGGTCGACCATGTTTGGACAAGTCTTTCTATAGGGACAGACACACACACAGACAGACAGACGACACGGAAACGAATACAATAGTCCGTCCCTATACCTTTTATTAAAGGAAAGACGGACTAAAAACTCCGATATGTACTTAGTTACCTACATTGTCAATACATCGACTCATATAATGCGTTTATCACTCTTGTCTCAAATGTCTAGCGTCATTAATGCAATTGAGATGCATTATTTTCTTTTACTCAAGTGTATGAGTACATAGTACATACTGTAAGTAAAGTGTTTACTAGTGTGAATTGCGTTTCAACTTACCTGCGTTATCTTTATAATCTTCCCAGCTTTGCAAATAAGACGATGGAGGGAGTGTAAACATAGTAGAAAAGAAAGATCACAACGGCCAGCCTAGTTAGCTTAGTTGGTAGCGCGTCTGCCTTGTAAGCGCTAGGCCGCGGGTTCGATTCCCGCCCGGGGCGGATTTTATCCTGACGGGATAATGTTCGTTCTCGGAACGACTGGCTTTCTCCTATCCTGTCTTCCTTCTCTCTTCGATTTCGGGACGATAAGACCTTAGCAGTTACAGTTCCCTCTGTCAAACCTCTTCAAAAAAAAAAGAAAAAGAAAGATCATAAATAAATTATGTACCTATTTATATTGCTCGGATAGGAATAAAGAGTAACTTACTTATTCCAGAACAAGGCTGTGACTATTATTGTTGTCAAATTCTCAGGAAAAATAATAATCATATATCAAAGAAAGTCGATATTTTTAAAGAGACATATTCTAGCAGGCAGAAGAAACATTTCCGGACTAAGATCCATTGAGTGAAGTGTTCTTAAACCAGTCCCTTGATTACGCCGCGCCCCGTTGAAGTTCGTAACAAAACTTCATATTATTATCATTATTATTAAACAATTTGACCATTTATTTACGACCTTATTTAAACTGCGGGGGTAAAGGGACTTCAGTCTCGTCCCAGCAGTATAAATGAGGTATGTACATAATATTCTATTCTATGTTACCTACCTACTATGAAAATTTCAATCCCGGATTCCGGTCCTGGTTTTCCCCATTTTCCAGCCCTGTGCCTCCCTCATCTGAATTTAATGATAGTCTGCAGACTGTATATTTCCGCATTCAATTATTTGCATGCAACAGTATTTGTACTTCGTCATACAGTAAAAATACTCTCATATGTGTACTGCGTATGACATATTATGACCTGTTCTGTGAGAATAAAATAACAAAGCAGTGCCTACCTAATAATGTACAAAATAAAAAAAATAAAAAATAAAAAAAAAATGTACGTAATACCTACTTCCAAAATTCCATAGGTAGGTATTAATTAGTTGTGCTTTCCTACTTCCCTTACATTTTTACTTTCTATTACTACAGTATAGCGAGCTATACTAGGTAGTAATGAAAGTATTGCAATGGGTCCAAAACGTTCAACTTCCACCAAGAGTGAACTTTATCCCAAACAGATAAAGTCCGTTCTCCGAACGGCTGGATTTCTCCTATCTTGTCCTCCCCTAGTTTATGGGACAATAAAACAGCAGTGACCTCTCTCAGGCCCGCCGCACATTGAAAGCGTAAACGCACAACGTTGCCTGAAAATCCACAGCTATAAAAATGATTTCGACCTCTCGTGCAACATTCACCAAGATGCCTGAGCCGGCCAAACCTCAGGCAGTGAATACTAAACCTAGTTTAGAATTCTCTATACCAACCACTAGCTCTGCCCCTACCTTCTCCAAGAACAAAACAGTGAAACCTCCGGCGTCCGGAGCTAAGACTGCAGAGTTATTTTCATCTGGGAAACCTTTGTTCGGTGCAGTCACTACAACTGGAACAACAACTACCCCGATTCTGAGCTTTGGAAGTCCTGCAACCACTGCGTCTAGTGTGAATGTTACTGCAAGTTTATTTGGAACAACAACAAAAACTTCATTTCCAGTTTCCAGTGTAGCAACTGCTGTGAGTACTTCAAGTACTTTCAGTTTTGTTCCGTCTTCTACACCCAAGTTATCTTTTGGCTCCTCCACGTTTACTGTAACAACAACAGCATCTTCAACTTCTCCTGCTCCATTTAATCTCTCTACCAAGCCTGCGTTTGGTACTGTCACAGCGAGTACGACTAGTTCTTCATTCACTACATCTGTATCCACACCATCGTTTATAAATACCCCGGCATTCTCAAAACCTACAACAACGACATCCTCTAACATGACATTTGGATTTGCTTCTCTAGGAACCACCAAAGCCAATACAGCAAAAGATACCAAGACAGAATCGTCTACCTCTCAATCTTCAACGCCTAAATTTGAATTTGGAATGACCACGTCTACAACTACAAAAACCACGTCAGAAAAGAAAACATCCGACCGCGAAAAATCAACAGATAAAAAACTAGAAGAGATTTCTTCCAATGAACATCCTCTAAGTGCAGCACCTTCCGAAATTTCCATTAGCTCACTGCTGGCAAGCTCTTCTCCCGTTGGCAGTAAAAATGATGCTCCAATTAAAACTTCCTCTGCGGCTACAAGTATACCTTTACCATCTGAAAGTAAATCCGTAGCATCCACTACAACAGCATCTGCACCAACATTCAGCTTCGGATCATCTGCCTCCATGTTTGGAGGAGGAACTGTGAAGACATCAACCTCTAGTAGTTTTAGTTTCCTCAATGCAGCAAGTGTATCAAGCGCGACCACTACTACTTCTACTGATGTAACCACCACAGCCACCACAAGTTCTTCTTCAGAATCAGTTGCATCCATTATGTCCTCACTGAGTTCCTCAAGTGCGGTTACAGGAGCTTCAAGTGTTTCCAGCATATTCAGTGGTACATCTAAACCCAGCACCAGTGTGTTTGGGATACCTACAACGTCTGCAAGTGTTTTTACTTCCCCAGTGACGCCCACAACGACATCTAGTAGTGAGTCAGTTGTACCAAAAACACCAACCAGTCACCCAGTGTCCTCTGACTCAACAGTCATCACTTCCTCTGCTATTATAACGCCTCCATTACCACCCACTACGCCTACAACCAATGCTCCATTTAGTAGTCCAGTACTTGTCACACCTACTACTACCAGTGCAGTAGCATTCCCCTCTACACCAACCAGTACTGTGTCTACAGGGCCAATGTTTGGAAGTCCTGCCATATCCGAAGCACCTGCACCTCAAGCCTCTCAAGCAGACATTGGAAACTTGTTTGGACAAAGTTTAAGTTTTGGGAGCTCCAGTCCTGCGCCACAAACTTCCAACGTGTTTGGACAATCAGGAGGCAATCTCTTCAGTTCCTCAGGAAGCAGCAGCGGCTTTGGTCAAAGCTCGGGCAATATATTTGCTCAAACTGGAAAAGTTGTGACAGGTCTCACAGTCCGTAGAGTTTGAGTTGATCTTGTATATCTTGCTTGGAACCCAGATGAAATTTATCTTCTTGATTTTTCATCAATTTGAAAATTTCCTCCAATTGTTGAGACTCAATTCTGTAAAGAACAAAAAACAGAATGGTAAGTACCTACCTACATTAGAAAATCAAACAATAGAACTAAAAAAAATAAATGTGAAACAAGTCAAGTTTACCATAAGTATTGTATTTTTCATTATTCATTTATAATATATTATTCATTTTATTTTTGTAATATAAAAGACTTTGTCCAACATCTTTCCAGAGGGCAATGTGTTCATGATGTTTGAGCAATGGCCTTTTTGGATGACCAGAGATATTTTCCGAACCAAATGTATGTAAGTTACCTTTTCTCATTGGCCAATTCTTCTTCAGTGAGATGACTTTTCAGTTGATCAACAATGGTTTTGGATTGTCCAAGTTTCAGTTTGGGACCAATTGAGTCTTGTGATCCAGTGCTCTGTAAATAACATGAGATAAAATTTATTTAATGTTTATTGTAATAAATGATATCTTTTTGCAATAATTAATTAATTACAAAGTCAGTGCTCTGTAGAAATTATTGTAGTATGTTTGTTCACCATGATTTCCAATGATTTTTTATTGGGACTTTTCTTATCAACAGTAGAAAATATTTATGAGTGTCTCTTTCAAAATAAAATGACAACCTGGCATATTTCTCAAACAATGGATACTTAGGTACCTATAGGGATTAATATTATTCTGTCAGCTTACATGATTGTCTTTCTGTGGAGACTGATTATCCACAGCACCACCCTGGTCTTGAAATAGAAGTTTATCTGTTGGCACCAACCAATAGCTGTACACAATCACAAGAATCGATAGAACAACAGCAAGAACAAAGTAGCCAGAGAGGTTGTTGAGAAATACAAGCAGATTAGTGTTCCATGATTGAAATGAGTGTTGCATTATACATTGAGACTGAAAGAAAAAGAAACAAATGTTATGATCATTGTAATTCTAGGTACTTGTGCAGAAGTCACATCTTGGGAGCTCCAGTCCTGCGCCACAAACTTCCAACGTGTTTGGACAATCAGGAGGCAATCTCTTCAGTTCCTCAGGAAGCAGCAGCGGCGGCTTTGGTCAAAGCTCGGGCAATATATTTGCTCAGAAACCTTCAACTCAAGCGTCTACTAATTTGTTCGGACAAGGATCGCCTGCAGGTTCAGGTGGAAGTGTGTTTGGTCAGCAAACACCTTCAGCCTCTGGCAATGTATTCGCCAAGTCAGGAAATCTCTTCGGTGATTCATCCAAGACAAACACATTTGGTTCACCTAATCAAAGTCCATTTGGACAACAGAATACAAGCAGTGCTGGTTCGTTTGGAAATTCGTCGTTTGGTGCTGGTTTTGGCAACACTGTGAAAACCGAGTCTTCTTCATTCTTCGGCCAGAGTACATTTGGCAACACACCCACGTCCTCCTCTTCAGTATTCGGTGCTCCTACAACCTCTAGCTCCAGTGTATTTGGACAATCCTCTCCGTTTGGTTTCGGTCAGTCCAATGCTTCACCATCCTTTGCTAACACCAGTGCTACGAGTGGCTTTGGTGCAAAAGCAACTTTCGGTCAAACAGGAGGTTCAATATTCGGTGGGAAATCTTCGTTTGGGCAGAGTGGAGGTTCGATATTTGGTTCGACTGGTAGTAGTCCCAGTGGAGGTAGTGTGTTTGGAGGTTCCATCAGTGGTGGGTTTGGTGCCTCCAGTACATTTGGACAGTCGGCTTCGTTTGGTCAGACAGCACCCTCAGCGTTTGGTAGTTCTGCATTCGGTGCTGCTCCTACATTCGGTAGTACTCCAACATTTGGAGGAAGTCCATCCTTCGGAAGCACAAGTCCAAATAAGATCTTTGGTTCTACAGAACCTACTGCACAGCAATCAGCGCCATCATTTGGTATGGGATCTGGTGGTAGTCAGTTGACATTTGGTAATCTGGCTCAGCAGTCCCCTCAGTCTGGATTTGGATCGTTTGGTCAGACACAAACTAGTCCACCACCTGCGTTTGGATCTCAACCGGGTTTCCCCAATCCACCTCAAGGAGGATCCTCATTCTCAAGTTGGCGATAGGAAATAGAATGTACGTTTTAGTTTTTATTGTTGCTTTATGTAATCATGTCCCGGTCGTAATCATGTCCCCAAGACAGTATGCCCTGAGTGATCAAAGTCTACCAAACAGATTAAACTTCAAATTTAATTGCGAGTCTTGAGTAAAGCCATCAAGAATGAGCAATGATCATTGTTCAAGTACAGATGGGAGGAAACTTTTGCGACCGGGGTGAGTTTTTCTCCTATCCTGTCCTCGTTCTTCTTTTGATTTCCGGACAATAATAAAAAATTATGTATGTAGGTACAATGTACAATAGCTACCTTCCTAGATTTCGATCTCAGGACAGACAGTTTTCGGCCAGTTCCCTGTAATAAAAACTCTTTTGTCCATCTTTTTTCAAGCCAAGGTATCTAATCTAATCCATAATCCAGAGTTTGTGGTAAAGGATGAATCTGCCTGCTTGCATGCTAGTAAGAGTAAGACAGAGACCAAAGCTCTCTCTCTATCTCATCGCTAGTCTATTGTTAAGTATTTGCTCAATGCTTGAGGTTTTATCTCTTTCTCTTCCATCGTCTGGTACCTAGGTACCTCTCAACTGGTTCTGGTTTCTGTATCGAGTCTGTGTGGTACTGTTTGTTAGTCCTCGGCAGAATATGTAGTACGCGAGTTCGAGTCCGCGCGAGGCGATTTATTTTGTGCCAACCCCTTTTTCTTTGTCTAAACTTTTGTAAAAAATAACTGCTGTAAACTTTTGTAGAAAATATTGTGAATATTTTGACCCAAATAACTGTAATTTTAGTAAAAAGTTAATGTAAGTGCAATATTTTTTGTGTTAAATATTATTCTGTAACTTGTATACTTTTTTCTCCATTTACCTACAGGTTTAAATTTTGTTTCAAATTGGAAAATGTTGGCGCTTTTAAAATAAATAAAAAATATCTATCTAACGAATTAAAAAATCATTATGAGATAATCTTCTTCTTAATTCTGGAATTAATGTACCTATAGGTAGGTAGAGCATTAATGCTCATTGGTAGGTAGCATTAAATTTAATTGAAATTTCATTTGATGTTCGCTATTAAAGATGGAATCATTCTCTGATAACGAGGCAGATCCAATCACTTTTATAAAGTGGAATCCACAAGTTAACCCTTTGTAGCTAGCTTGGAGGGTAGCGCATCTGCCTTGTAAGAGTTGTATTACGGGTTCAATTCCCGCCTGGGGTGGATTTTATGCTAAACAGATAAAAGGTTAGTCCTAGGAACAGCTGGCTTACTCCTATCTTGTCTTCCTTCTTTTTTCGATTTCAGGGCTTACCGCCCTCAGTTGTTTATAGTTCCCTCTATCAAACCTACATATATATTATGTATATTAACTATATAAAAAAAACTTATTTCATGATACCTATATGTATTAGGATATTGAAAATACTATATAGAATAAGAATAGAGAATAAACTGCCATGGTGATGGTATAATGGGCAAGGCGCTTGCCTGACAAAGAGGAGGGTGCTGGTTCAACCCCAGCCGAGACGAGGAAATTTCTCCTCATTTATCTAATCATTTTTCGACAATTTGATCACAATCGGGTTGAACCCACGTCCTCCTAATTACCAGGCGTGTTGACCACTACACCACCGAGGCAGGTGGTGTGGTTTACCGTTTGAACCAGCAGTCATAGACATCTAGGTAGGTACAAATTAATCAAAAAACCTCCAGAACTTCCTAACTTCCTATCACTAGCAAGTTAAATAAAATGTAATAAGTAATAGCTATGACTTATTGTTAGTCATCTGGTTACCTGTTCATTAAGAGAAAGCATCGCGTCACTCATATTTGTTGTACTATAAATACTATTAGTATAACTCAAGTACAGGTATAATACTTACCTATATACCGAGTACCACTAACTTTCAGATAACCAGGATGCCACTTTACCACTTAGTATATTTATCTGTCTGTGGAGTGTCTACTGTCTTAGGTAGCTGCGTAATCAAACGTAGCGTAGGTAGGTCGGTAGGTATAGGTTAGTTTTCTGTTAGGTACATAGGTTAGTTCATCACTTGCAGGGGCCCTGCGGGGTCCCTTTTACTGAACCAGAGGAGTAATGAACGTGCAAAAGGTCGATGCGATGCCGCGATGTTGCGAGGAAATCTTGGCTGTGTTTTTTTTTTTTTTTTTTTTTTTTTTTTTTTTTTTTTTTTTTTTTGTGGCCCTTTTTCTTAAAAAAATTATTTCTTTGGGTCTGTTTCCTGGAGCAGGCTACTGAACTTGTCTGGCCTAGCTAGGTATTTGCTCTGAGATGAAAGCAGTGTGATCGGAAATGCCAGCTTCAGTTATTGTTCTCCAGATAAATTGGTAGATACGTGTAATTTCCCCATCACACGTTACTCTCTTCTGAGCGAGAGACTGAAGGAAAATGTTAATAAAAAAAAATTAAATTTATCACAATAAATCAAGTCAATAAACTTGATCAGAAATACATCAATAAAGTTTATTTTCAACAATACCTACACTGTGAGATAGATATACAATACAATAGGTACTACAGGTAGGTACGTTATTTTATGTAGGTATTTCTAATGTCAGGTAGTTAATTCTTTTATTATCTCCAATAAAAACATTTTTCATCTCCATTTTCACATCCAGCACAATATTCAGGGGTGTGTTAAAATCTATTACACCTAGTCAGAGAATAACCCAAATGGACACCTTATCATCTCGTACCAACAAGTACCTACAAATCGTCACTCTGCGGCGGCACGGGCATGGTACTCTGTCAAAGTCTCAAATAAATCAATCTAATTTCTAATATATATAAAAAATGCATATTTGTTTGTTTGTGTGTGTGTGTGTGTGTGTGTGTGTGTGTGTGTGTGTGTGTGTGTGTGTGTGTGTGGGTCTGTTTGTTTGTTCGAACTTAATGCCTGGCCAAACCGCTCATCCGATTGCTATGAAACTTTGTCAAACTTTTTTGCTTGCACTCCCGTGAAGGTTATAGGCTATTTTCCGGTTCGTTTTTGTTAAGCTACGCCGAGCAAGACCACTAAATAGATGAGTGACATGAACGGCTATGCCTTAACGATTTACTAGCGGAAATTCGGAGCGAAGCGACGGGTTTCGGCTAGTTAAAAATAAAAATAGGTAACTACATAGGTATTTCATTGGCAAAACCTGGTTTTCAAGTATGTAGTGATTTAGCTTCCTAGACCTGGTTTGAAATTGTATGATCCAGTATACAAAGACATATTATGCGTTTTATAAAGGTATAAGTAGGTATATCTATATATTATAACAAACTCTCATCAATTACTTCAGAGAAGTTTCATTCATATTAATTTTTATTTTATTGTTTGTAATTCATCAGACAAATGAAACCCAAACAAGTTCCTTGTTTACATTTAATATAAGTTGTATGTAGAAGATTTAAAAGGAAGATATTTTTTTAATACTTTCGTAAGTATGTATTTATTAAAAAAGAATAAATGAGGTACCTACCCAGTACCCACACACTTGTGTAAATTGATTGGTTTTGGTAGATAGTAGATAATATACTTGGATTAGTTTAGAAATGATGCAATTCTGTCCTCATGCTTGTTTTCTATCCTCGTGCCAAAATACTTTATGTTACTAAACTTATATACCTAAGTATTTACATAAGTACCTATAATTTTGCCTATTTATTTTACTTTTGTACCTATTTTACGTGCAGCTGCTCATTTCAAGGACAATATTCTACATACATGATGTACCTATTTGGTACATAGTACCTTCTGGAGGACCCTTAACGTTGGTTGAAATCATCGTGAAAAATTGGCATACCATCTAAAAAGTTTGTGAGAATTTTATTGTGAGCCATTCTAGTTCGTTTGGAAGCTAGCGTATTCGTCTTGCCTTGTAAGCGCTTGGTTGCTCGTTCGATTAACGCCCAGTGCGAACTTTATCCTGAACGGACAAAGTTCGTTCTCGGAACGGTTGGCTTTCTCCTATACTATCCTCCTTGTCTCTTTTAATTTCGGGATATAGACCTTTGTTGTTACCTACATAGTTCTCTCTATGAAACCTCTTCGGAAAAGTCCTTTTTTTTTGCATTCCATTACATAAATAGGTAGGTACATACTTCAAGTTCTCTCTCTAGATCTAGAATATTATTAAATTACTTTACTATCCTCCTTGTCTCTTTCAATTTCGGGATATACCTAGACCTTTGTTTTTACCTACATAGTTCTCTCTATGAAACCTCTTCGAAAAAGTCCTTTTTTTTGCATTCCATTACATACATAGGTAGGTACATACTTCAAGTTCTCTCTCCAGATCTAGAATATTAAATTGCTCTACAAGTTCTCTCTCTAGATCTAGAATATTATTAAATTACTTAGTTAAAGCCATGGAGTACGTCCCAATGTAAACCTCAAATAGTTCTGCGGTAGATTCTTAATAGTTTGAGATCTGCGGTAGCCACAGTGGTCAGACTTACCACCAGAGAACACTGAACCAGATCTAAACCGAACGAAAGCCAACTCTTGAGCAATAAGATTTCAAATTGAGATGGTCGGATTTTTTTTTTTTTTTTTTTTTTAGAAAAGAGAGAAGAGAGAGGTAGGTAAATCTAATGATAGATCAATGATCATCAACTTTCAACAAAGCTACAGTAGGTATGGATAATGGAATGATAATTTTTTAGCTGCATTCCCTTTAATTTTCACCTTAAATTGGACAAAGTTGATTTTGGTACTCTTTTCACAAATGACACATCCACTAAATTGACATACCTAAGTATCCACATGTGAATCGATAGATTTTGTATTTTCTTCTTTCCCAGTCCTTTATAGTGACGTAGACTCGTAGCGAAACAAAATCAGTACCAGACCTAAAGATTACCTATGTTCCGATCATAGTGGATGAGACAATGTGAGTAGTGAGATTGACAACATACCTGATAATAGGATAATAATATTTTCTATTAAAGTACATACGTACCTATTTAGATATTAATAGCCAGTGATAAGATAGAAAGTTAAGTTATTGAATCAGCCGAGTAGGGTGAGCTAGGGTAGGGGGATAACATGTATGTACTGTAAATATCTACCCATACATAAGATTGAAGAAATAGCAAAAGTTGGGTGCGAAGATGACCCACTCGTAAAATTTTTATAGCCGAAAGTGCCGAAACCAAATGTCAGCCAAAGCAATTAGCTATTAGGGCTGATTGAGAGGCTAACAAATAACGTCGCCACATACGTACATGTAATTACTGAATTTTATTGCTCTCGTGAGATCGAGTCCTCCCTTATCCTGAGGAAAACTTCGACCCCACTGAAATTTAAACCCGAAACTTAACGATGTTGTTCGGCCTACTATGTTTGGGGGGGGGGGGGCAAAATATCACTTTCGTGTTCCTGGTAAAAAGACCTTTAATTTGATATATAGGTCGACCATGTTTGGACAAGTCTTTCTATAGGGACAGACACACACACAGACAGACAGACGACACGGAAACGAATACAATAGTCCGTCCCTATACCTTTTATTAAAGGAAAGACGGACTAAAAACTCCGATATGTACTTAGTTACCTACATTGTCAATACATCGACTCATATAATGCGTTTATCACTCTTGTCTCAAATGTCTAGCGTCATTAATGCAATTGAGATGCATTATTTTCTTTTACTCAAGTGTATGAGTACATAGTACATACTGTAAGTAAAGTGTTTACTAGTGTGAATTGCGTTTCAACTTACCTGCGTTATCTTTATAATCTTCCCAGCTTTGCAAATAAGACGATGGAGGGAGTGTAAACATAGTAGAAAAGAAAGATCACAAGAAGAAAGTTCAGGTTAAAACAGTGCAGTAGTGTATGGAATATTAAAGGGTAGACATGTGTGATTGAGATAAGGTTCAAGAGGATTTAATAGAGAGGGGATGCAGTGAATTGATTTCAAGTGTTTTTACTGTTCCTCTGAGCAGTGACCAGTGTTAATATAGGGTTAGGTTAAACGCAAGAAGGAGTTTTCACAATTAGAGCAGTGATTAGTGTTATTATAGGGTGAGGTTAAATACAAAAGGAACTTTCTTTTCCATGGACGTGACTTCTACATAATTACCGAATGTTTTAGGTACTTGGTTCCATCTACTTCAGTATAGGTAGTCAACCAAAACAAAAGGATGAGATAAAAATGATAAATGAGATTCACTTACCACAACTAAGGATGAAGGATTAAACACTGGCTCTAGTGGCTAGGTGTGTACTGCTCACAGAACAGAGGTGGCTTTTTAAATTAATCCTTTTTGAAGAGAAAGTTGGCAAATCCTTCTGAAATCCTTTATTTCCTGATTATCCTGAATAATACTGAATATCCAGTTTTTCCTTTCTTTTTCTTCGGATTTCGATTTCTGAAATTTTGAATTTTGATTCTGACTCCCACAGGGCATGATATCATTACAAATGAAAATGTTGCCCATGTTGAAATTCACATCCGGTTTTTTGCTACCAGCAGCCAATGTGTTACTAATGTTTGTAACCCATTATATCAGATATGTTGTGATCAAATGACATCACACTTTCTATACAAAACCAGACCCCAGACTCCCTATATACACTACACCAAAGAGAAAAGTTTAGTTTTAACTCCAATAGTCTGTCCCATACAGCTTGATAAGTTTTGTGGCAAGTGGTAAGGTCCCACCCAGGCTGGGTGAGGTTAATGTGAGTAGGCGGGTACTTTGTCACCGAATGTGTCATTGTGCGAACCATTTTTTTTTTTTTTTTT
>NW_007378223.1:25968-114582 GCF_000475195.1 Diaphorina citri | reverse complement strand
GTACGTACGTACGTTACGTACAGACCATGGGCTAAAAACCACTTTTTTGGAATCAGGGGACCCCAAAACGGATATTTCCACCCATTTCCCGATTTTGAAAATTTGGACCGATTGCAATACTTTCTCATTACCTTGTATAGGTTCCCTATACGTAAAGGTAATAGAAAGTAAAAAAAAAAAAAAAAAATCATAAAACTGTAGGTATATACTTAGGTTTAGGTATAGTATAACACAGTAACATCTAAAGTGGTTGATAGACGTTTTTCTAAAGAATTAGCCAAGGTTGAGTACGAAGGGCATCCATTCGTAAAATTTTGTAGCCAAAATCAAATGTCAGCTCATAAGCGATGATCACCCTAGCGCTGATTCAGGGTAATGAAAAACGCCGAAATCTGTACACTAGAAAAGGCGAAGAAGAAGAAGAAGAAGAAGAAGAAGAAGAAGAAGAAAAATTCGTTCCGTCAATCAATCTCGTTCAAAGGAAAAAACGCTCTCACGCCTGGTCTCGATCCGAGGACCAGGAGACTGGAGAACCGCAACCTTGATAGACTGCACCACAATACAACTGGGTCACAGAACCATCTGGTGTAACTTTACGGTCAACCCATCTCATGCATTACGTAGGCACGAACCAATAACCAACACCGCTTGAATGTCAATCGAATCTTTCGATTTATCCGAAAACTGTTTAATTAATTCGGTCGATACTGGTAATGAAAGGTAAGTAGACCAAGTAATGGTCAGCCTGTCAGGTTGATAGGAGATGACTTTATTCAATTTGAAAGTATGAAGTTAAGATATAGGTAGAACTACGGGATAGTGGATAGAGATTGGTTCTATGAAATCTATAGGTTTAGAAAGGAGAGAAAAGTTTAGAGAGGGAACATGCATTGGGTCGAACCGTTAGTGCATCTAGAGAGTGACATGAAACTGTGCCATAGCATGCCCACCGTTGTGCATGTCCCTTATCAAACTGTGCCATAGCATACCCAACCGTGTGTATGTCCCTTATCAAACTGTGTCGTAGCATACCCATTCAACATTCAACTGCTTGTCCCGTGAATTAGTGGAGACGCCAAAATGCAAACTTTTTTTTAGGAGAGGGAAATGGTCGTTTATTCTCAAGACTCTCAAGGGTTCATTGCAATGGTCAGTGTCCACATTAATTAGACTTTCTTCATGGACACTCGTCGTTGTGTTGGAAGCCCAGAAGAGGCTCTAAAGAGTATTAAAATACCTTCTTTGCGCTCCTATTTGAATAACAAAGAGACTTTATTTCAAAATATTTATCTGCCAGCCTACTTAGCTCAGTTGGTAGTGCGTCTTGGCACCGGTCGCTATGCGCATTTATATGTCATAGCTACTCATTTTCCTCACGAGGCTGAGTGGGCCCCGCAAGAGCCAGTCACGGAAACAATCATTTGCTTGATACAAATTTCTTGACACCGCCGGGAATCGAACCCAAATTGAAAATTTGCCAAAAGAGGGTGAAATTTTACGATTTCCTTTTTGTACTCGTCAAGACATATAACATACTAAAATTTGAGCAAAATCGGTGATCATGCGCATGGTACGGCTAGGATATATACTGTAAGCGAGATTCTACCCGGATAGAACCCAACCCCGCTAGAATCCCGGATTCTAGCGGGGTTGGGATATTTTTGTTATGTGATGGGAAGTCATTTTTCAGTTCCGTCTGTGGAACTCCCTGTATACAATGTTCCTATGTATTTCTTTCTCTAGCATTAGGTTATATGAGGTAGGTTAGGTCAGATATAGTAGGTTAGAGCCATGCTCCACTCTTGTAATATGGTCCGACATGCAGCAAATAGACTATTTCTATCTATATATAAATTATCTATAGATAAAGTATATCTATACCTATAGGTATGACTGTGATATTATAGGCCAATGCGCACATGGGGAAAAGGTTTTGGAATGTAGAAAAAAAAATCTTTTCATGTCATCTTTTCCCTTCTCCAGAAAACGGCCTTTTTGAGAAAGTTCAGAATTTCAGATGTTTGTGTTAAATCTTCGCCATTTCTCTGAAATTCCTCACGAGGCTGAGTGCACTTCAAAACATTCGTTGTATGAAACGTTTGCTTGTTGTTACAAATACAGGGTTGACCTGACCCATAATAATATCAATCAGTAGGTCTATACATTGTGTCATCTTAGCAAAATAGGTACAATAATCATTATGTTCCTGCATAGCAATAGGCACAATAAAATGTTAAATGTTAAACTAGGCAAAAGCCATAAACCTCAAAGATGTAGGAATGAATGGACCTACAATACCTATTACCTACCTACATAATTATGTAGCTAAAAGAATGAACCTCAAAGAAGATTATACCGATCATCGCAATATGTATTAGAATATGTATTGGAATGTAAACTATGTACCTACCTAAGTATTACAATCTTAACATTAAAACTATTACCATCATGTATTGCATGTAATTAGGTAATTGGGCAATCATTTGTTATTGGTAGGTAATATTCGTAACATTCGTCTCTAGTAGGTATTTAAATCGACAATAATATTGGTACATTTAAATAGATAATGTACATACCTAATTATTGCATCATAATTACTCGTTCTTCTTTCAGTACCTATCATGTAAGCTAAGCCTCTATAAGGGTTAGGTGGTAGAGAGTGCCTTCCATTGAAGCTTTCAGGTAGAATTTTACCAGTTAAAGACTTGAATACTTGAAACTCAACTAAAAGGTACACACAATTGAACTGAATTGAACTTTTCAACTTGAACTTTTCCAATACAATCTGTTATTAGCCAGGGTCACTTTAATACACCTGTACTTTTTGTTCAGCTGGTTCAAAACAGCTGTCTTTGTGCATTAAAAATCAGAATATATAGAAAATTAGACCGTCTGTTGATTTGATTCCTAGATATCAGTATTACCTATCTATTAGAGGTTAGCTATATCAAGATATAGTAGCATATGGTCAGACTTGCTTGTAGCTGTAAATCTAGCTAGAGGTTTGTCATTGCCCAGGTAAACTTTGAGAGAGAGAGAGAAGGGTTAGGTGGTAGAGAGTGCCTTCCATTGAAGCTTTCAGGTAGAATTTTACCAGTTAAAGACTTGAATACTTGAAACTCAACTAAGGTACGCTCAATTGAACTGAATTGAACTTTTCAACTTGAACTTTTCCAATACAATCTGTCATTAGCCAGGGTCACTTTAATACACCTGTACTTTTTGTTCTGCTGGTTCAAAACAGCTGTCTTTGTGCATTAAAAATCAGAACATCGAAAATTAGACCGTCTGTTGATTTGATTCCTAGATATCAGTATTCATAGGTAAGATATACCTACCTATATGGTCAGACTTGCTTGTAGCTGTAAATCTAGCTAGAGGTTTGTCATTGCCCAGGTAAACTTTGAGAGAGAGAGAGAGAAAGAGAGAGAGAAGAGAGAAAAAGAGAGAGAGAGAGAAAGAGAGAGAGAGAGAAAGAGAGAGAGAGATACTAGTTCCAGTCATAGAGGTCAATATAGGTAGGTATAGCCCGGTATAGGTACACCTACACACATAATAATATTATGTTCCCATTTACCCCATGTCTAAGTTAGCTACGTCATAATCATTAGAAAGTAAAAAAAAAAAAAAAACATTAAAATGACAATTTGCAGCCAAATTTTGCATAGTAAATCGGTTCTATCTAAATGTTTCCATTCACTTGATTGTCATTTTTACCTCATTGTCAAAATGTCATCGATTTTAGTAACTAGTTGTTAGTTATTTTCCTTATAAACTTCCTTCCTTTTATGTCATGTTATTTTCCTTGTATTTGTTATGTAAAGCTTATAGCTATACGATCTCACTCCTAAAACACACCGCGTCCGTCTAAAGTTCTAAAGCTCGTAGAATGGTTTGAGGAAATGCAGGAGCTGAACACTATACCGAAGTGCTTGCTCATCTTCTGTCACCAGCTTACCAGAAACCATGCTGACGTCACATAATTTATCAATTAATTGATAAAATGAATTAATTAGGTATTTAATTTAATTTAATTTAATAAATAAATATTTAAAAAAAAACCTCCCTACCTAAAATATGCCAAAAGTAACCTCGTAGTCTTCTTCTTTTTCTTCTTCTTCGTCTTCGACCGTCTTGGTCGTTTTCTTTCTTTCCAGTTTCGATTCAAATAACTGATCTAACTAAGAGGACAAACACCGACCCCGTTAGAAAGGAAAGTAAGTAGGTATGTACTGGAACCACCTATATCGTCTTATCGTCTCGAAAGCGAAGAGACAAGGAGGGCAGGATAGGAGATGAAAAAGTCCAAAGTCCAGTCCAAAAAACTTATACTCACTTCACTCTTCGAAGTTTTTTTTCTCCTAATAATGTATTCCACAGTGTTTACATACTAATGTCACATGTTACCTAGGTGTATATCCTTACATGGGGACATCCCATGTTGCATAAGCTCTGCATTATCTTAACGTAGCATCTCCTCTTCTAGTAAAGTTTTACATACGATGTTGTCTACTTACATGAGATGTTGGATGTTACCCAGCCCCGGGAGCGCGCAGCGCGACCATAAACAAGGGAGCGCGAAGCGCGACCGTAAACAAGGGAGCGCGAAGCGCGACCCCCTGCACGACCCCGCGAAAGAGAGAGAGAGAGAGAGAGAGAGAGAGAGAGAGAGAGAGAGAGAAAGAGAGAGAGAGAGATAGAGCAGGAAGAGAGGCCATATAAGTTAAGTTAATAATACCTACTTAAACACCTAAAACCATTTTAGTTCTAGTGCATAGGGTTAGGGTGAAGGATGAATGGGAACTTAACACCGAATGCCATCTGACACCAACTCAGATACACCATACAGCATACAATACACAACTAAATATAATATAGCAATATAATCAGAACGGGTAAGGGACAGGATGTGTGGGTCAAGGGGGGGAGGGGGGTGTTTTACACCTTTGTATCTTAGTTGAACGAATAAAGCGAATTCAAGTTTTATACCGGCAATTTTCCTTTAGCTTGTTTGTTTTACCATTTAACAGCTCTCGAACGATTTGACCGATTTTGAAGAAATTAAATTTGTATATTACCGCTCGTATGTTAAACACGTAAAGGAAATTTTTTCATTCGATTTTGGGTTCGATCGTCTTTTTAGGAGCCCTTTTCCCAGACAAAAATAAAGAAATAAATAAATACAGCTCTCCCCTAAAGGGGATTTAGCTAATAATAAAATACGGCTTTTGATGTAGAGTAATCTGTAATTTTATTTGCAAAATTATTAACTAGGTACCTAGTTTCCTCAATAATGATATTAGAATTTATCAATCATGTTCTCATCTGGTCAGATCACATCATAATCAATAATCACCGTTGGTTGAGATTAATTCGAACCACAACACAAACGGATAACCCTATCATCTCGTACCAAGTACCTACTGGATTGTCACTCTCCAGCGGCACGGTGTGGTACTCTCTCGAATGACAAACGTCTCTGATCTCCGATTATTGAATTTGTTCAGATCATTGAACCTGATGCTTGCTTTCCAATCATTCTCAGAAAAAGAAAAATTCCGTTGGTCCTCATTTTTCCTGCTCTATGACTTTGAAACATCACCCAAGTAAGCGCAACTGATCTATTGCTCTCGTGAGATCGAGTCCTCCTTTATCCTGAGGAAAACTTCGACCCCACTGAGATTTGAACCCGAAACTTCCTGAGTAGGTACAAAGATATAGTGTGATAAATGCGATAATCTGATAATATTTGGAATATTTTCCAATCAGAATAGATTACATAGGTATAATATGTATACATACGAGTATATGATTACATTGCAATGGACATCAAGTACATTTCACAGTAGATAATTTTTTACTCTATCGACAAAAAAAAAACGAAACTTCCTGAGTAGATACAAAGATAGTGTTATAAATGCGATAATCTGAAATCTGATAATATTTGGAATATTTTCCAATCAGAATAGATTAGATATGTAGGTATAATATGTATACATACGAGTACGTATGTATATGGTTACATTGCAATGGACATCAAGTACATTTCACAGTATCACAGTAGATAATTTTTTACTCTATCGAAGTGTTGACGTAGATTAGAAGAAAGTTCAGGTTAAAACAGTGCAGTAGTGTATGGAATATTAAAGGGTAGACATGTGTGATTGAGATAAGGTTCAAGAGGATTTGATAGAGAGGGGATGGAGAAAAGAGGAAGCAGTGAATTGATTTCAAGTGTTTTTACTGTTCCTAGTCAAGAGATTGAAATGCAAGAACGGGGCATCCCCGCTTAGGCCCTATGAAGACTAGAGACCATCATCCTGGTGTATGGCTGACAAAAATGTACTTTTTAAGCTTTGTCCACACATAGTGGACGCCGTCCATCGACAATGTGAATCTATGTTGTCTAGGCAGAGTACGGTTTCAGTGGACGTCGACTATGTGTGGCCTGTGAACACAGATTTACTGTGATTTTTAAACTAAAGAATAGGTATAATATTTTTTTAAAATAAATTAATTAGACATCTACGTCACTGATTTGACACGGCTTTCTAATGCTATCCAATATCCATTAACATCATAGAGAGAAAAGAGTTATTAGGTATTTTTTATTTTATTCATATTTTTTTATTGATCTTTTATTGCTCATTGTCCATTGTTTTAAAATTGATGTGATATGAGGAATCTCCATTTGTTCATTGATCATCTTTGTTATAGGTAAACGTGTGTATTAGGATGCATAGAGGTAAAAATACCATTACCAATGGCCAATCTATTGATATTGATAACGATACAGACCATGATATAGGTACAATGTAATCATAAAACTGCCAGCCTAGTTAACTTAGTTGGTAGCGCGTCTGCCTTGTAAGCGCTAGGCCGCGGGTTCGATTCCCGCCCGGGGCGGATTATATCCTGACGGGATGATGTTCGTTCTCGGAACGGCTGGCTTCCTTGTAAGCGCTAGGCCGCGGGTTCGATTCCCGCCCGGGGCGGATTTTATCCTGATGGGATAATGTTCGTTCTCGAGGCTGTAAGCGCTAGGCCGCGGGTTCGATTCCCGCCCGGGGCGGATTTTATCCTGACCAATGTGTTACTAATGTTTGTAACCCATTATATCAGATATGTTGTGATCAAATGACATCACACTTTCTATACAAAACCAGACCCCAGACTCCCTATATACACTACACCAAAGAGAAAAGTTTAGTTTTAACTCCAATAGTCTGTCCCATACAGCTTGATAAGTTTTGTGGCAAGTGGTAAGGTCCCACCCAGGCTGGGTGAGGTTAATGTGAGTAGGCGGGTACTTTGTCACCGAATGTGTCATTGTGCGAACCATTTTTTTTTTTTTTTTTCACTCATTGTTTAACGTTGATTCATATACAATTTATATGTATCTCCATGATCAATAAAATTCTATTCTATTCAATGGTGGGTAATACCCCCAGTCACTAAAACCCTTAGCGGAGTGACGTTTAAAAAAGCTCAAAACTGGGAACCGGTCAAATGCTTGTATTCCACGTCAGAGAATTCCAGAGAAGTTGCCAAACTATATCGTAGCCACTGAACTCATTTGAAGCTACATTGTGGTGCGTTTGAAAACGTTGCTTTGTCTTTTGATCTGTCTCAAAACTCATCAACCTAAATGAAACGGATTATAGTTGTTTTTTGTCGTCCAAAGATCGCATTACCATCTTCATTTCTACTTTTGACTTTTTTCAAAACTGGTTCGCACACAATGACACATCAAGTTTATCAGAAAGAAAGAATTCATTAGCAAGAATAGCAAATGTACGGGATAATTTCATTGTAATCTCTCAGCATCTAAGGATGACTTTAATTTTTTCGGTAATGATTTCACTTAGTGATATTTAAGTTTAGAGATTCTACTAATTCTACATGTAATATCTCTAGTTTAATGTTTATCACTGTTATCAGAACTTGATAACACTCTCTTATCAGTTATCTTGTATTTCTATCTCTTATTTCTGAAAGTTATGGCACCTTTAAAAAGTGCGGTGGGATTTACTTGTAAGTACCTATAGTAAGAGTGTCTCAGAAGAATTTAAATATTGTTGAGTGAATATCAGAAATTCATTCAGAATTCTAAGATGACTTGAAATTTTTTGAATTTTACTATCTTGAAATCATAAAAAAAATAGTCTTGAACCTACTATGTAGGTAGTCTATGTACCTTGTTTAATAAAGCGATGCCTACAAAGATTTTTTCAAAATAAACCACTTTCTTTGAACTTCTTTCAAATTTAATACTTAAATGGTTTATTAATTAAATTTAGTAGATACGTACCTATACTAGGCAATTAAATTTGATAAACTAAAACACTAATTCCTTAAAGGGAAGTTGATCTGTTGAAGCCAGCAGGTGTTTTTACATATTAGTGGATGTGCCTGTAACACTTTTCTTCTCTCGGTTTATTTGACTTGAGATCACTGTATGTCGTGATTATCATGTATGATGCACTTATAAAGAATAGTAAAATGCATTTTTTGGTGGATGTGACAAAAAACCTATCCTCCTTGTTTTCAATGATACCTATAGCCGTTACAATATATACTAGTTAACGATAACATTAGACGTCTTTTGTATACTATATTTAATTTTCATCTATTCGTATCATCAATCTTTTTACATTGCTAATGCCGCCACTGGTCGCTACTCGATTAAAGTAGCTACTCACTTGTCCTCACGAGGATGAGTGCACCCCGAACTCCAAGCACAGAGCCGAAAAAACTTCGACCTCGCCGGGAATCGAACTAGGGACCTCCGGCATACGAAGAGTAACACTATATCTCTACAAGACTCGTGTCATGCCCAGGCCAATAGAGTGGGCTCTTCATTGGCACTTGGAGTGTTGCTCAGGCTAAAGATGAGATGCTAGTAGCCAAAGTACCGCTATATCTATATCTTGTACTCGAGAATCCAGACTCTCTGGTTTGAACTTAGCTCGTGTATACAGGATGTATCACAAGTCCGTTCTCCTGTGTGAGAGCCTCATTTAGAAATTATAATCATTTTAGGGCCCGTCAGTATTTTTCCAATACACCCTGGTTCAAAGCCTAGTTAGCTGAGATTTTTCGAGGAGGGTAGAAACCAGATAAAATTGGGTTTGGTGAATCCTAGCCCTACGATGCGCAGAGTGCCAGATCTGGCACAAATTGAAAATTTGTAAGTTGTTCTAAATGACTTAGCCCATCCAATTATAGCGGCCTCCTTCGAGATCCCAATATTGAAGTGAAGTCTAAAATCAAGTTGAGTCTAGGTCAAAGAATGTCCGTTTTCTAAATAACGCTTCACAGGGAAAATGCAATGCTTTTTGGTCCACACCATCGTTAACAATAAAATTACCACTTTTTCTGAGTTAAATGGAAAAGAAATTTTATTGTTACACTACCTTCTGTCTTCCGTTCTTGAGTTAGAGGGGTTTTAAATTTTTCTGTTCTTTATGGCGGACCTTGTATTGCACTAAGAAATTTAATTGTTACACTATTTTATGGCGGACCTTGTATTGCACTAAGAAAATTTTATTGTTACACTACCTTCTGTCTTCCGTTCTTGAGTTAGAGCAGTTTTAAAATTTTCTGTTCTTTATGGCGGACCTTGTATTGCACTTTGCAGGTGTTACGTATGTTAACAGCGGCCAGTGTACGCGATGTGATAGCTAGTCTGAGTATGAGCGTTAAGAACATTAAGGACAATCTGGTGAAGACCCACAAGGTGCATTCATCCCCCCTGTTGCTTATCATAGATGACTTCTTCAAACGCAACAAACAGGTCCTGAGCAAGAAAAAGAAAGGTATTTCATTATTCATTCATTTATCATATTATTGCAACCACCGTGGCCGAGTGGGTATCACACTAGGCTTGCACACCGGAGGTCCGGGTTCGATTTCCGACGGGGTGTACGTTTTTTCGGCTCTGTACTTGGAGTTTGGGGTGCACTCAGCCTTGTGAGGACAATTGAGGTAGCTATTTTAATCGAGTAGCGACCAGTGGTGGCATTACCAGTGTAAAAAGATTGATACAAGTAGATGACAATATTATTAGGAAAGGATGCACTTAGTAATGCTGTGATACCCACTTAAGTTGTGAATAAGCTCTCTGCTTTACCACAAAGAATTTATGATTTGATTTGATTGATTTTGTTTCTCAGGTGTAAAAGTTCAGATGAAGGGAGAACTTCTGGATTGGCTGATTCAAATTGAACCAGAGCCTATCAGTCTAACGTGTAACCCTAGCAAACAAGCGCAGGTAATATTATTGTTATTTATTTATTTTCCTAGAGGTTTATTTGGTAAAAAGAACTAGGTATAAATGTAAATGCAGTCTCTTTGTGCTATTATGTCACAAGACAGATTCATGTATGGGCACAGGCAAGCATGGTAGACGCATAATAGGCAGGTCAAAGATAGATAGATGGATAGACGATAGACCTTACTTTATTCGCTCATTTTGACAAGTGAAAACGAAACAATCTGATTATTAAAAACCGCAGCTGCCAGCATCAGTTTCACAATATTTGAACGAACAAACAAAAATTGAAACTTCCTAGAACAACAAGCAACCAAGAAATCTCTTCCCTATCTATTAGTGTGCGGTTAACAATGTAAACATGATTGCTCCTTTTACTACATTCTCATTTAATACAAAGATTTTATATTAGACTTACCCAACCAACAATTAGTTAGGACTAGGTACCTCAAAAGCTGTGTACTTACGAGAGGAACTTACCTGTAGTTAATGCTATCCTATTATAACTAAGTACCTACATACCTTATCTATTTACCTAACCCACCTAAGAATAAAGTTCAATGGCCAAATAGTTTTAAAGTAGGAACCTACCTATACAAGTAGGTACATACCTATTATGTCTTGAGATGACTTCCAGGTAGGTACAACACTAAAGGATTGGTCAGGCTTATACGAATCTACGACGATACCTACCTTAAAAAAAATGGTAGGTACACTGAGAAAAAAAAGGGTGCCGGCAGGCCAATCGGGTGACTGGGTTCCGGCACTCTAATATTGAACTCTATATCGGGAAGCTCGACACTATAATATAAGATTTCAACAGCCTAAATCGGGGGAAGTAACCCAATAATAGAAGGAGAAGGAACAGGAGGAGATAGAGAGAGAGAGAGAGAGAGAGAGAGAGAGAGAGAGAGAGAGAGATACTAGTTCCAGTCATAGAGGTCAATAGGTACAGGTACACCTACGACCTACACAGATAATAATATTATGTTTATGTTCCCATTTACCCCATGCATGTATAAGTTAGCTACGTCATAATCGAGGCATTTTCAGTCATAAAATGTCATAAGAAATTCTTAGTTCAAAAGCTTGACACCAGGAGGCACTTTGGTTGTATATGCACTTAGCCGCGGCTTAAAGATTGGACTCGTGAAAAGTGTGTTGCGGTGTTGCGGTTACTGGCTTACTTGATTTGGTGTCAAATAAATTCCTCCGTTACAGGGATTTGAACCAGCGCCTTTCTGTGTACCACACGACCATCTGTATAACTTTCATCCCGAGGTACCTACCTATCAAGATAATTAATAAGTCTAAAGTTGGAATGAATGATTACCGATTCCACAATCCACATGGAGCTGAAGTCTATAAATAGAAATGATAACCAATTATCTAACACATAGGTACACTTAGATAGTGAATACCATACATAACTACATAGAAGGCTTAATGATATCTACTAAACACCGTGTGTTTAACATTTAACTACCTGGCTATGTATTTACAGAAGTTTTTTTATGTAGTACCAAGCATTTACAGGAATACTCAAGATGTTGAAAGGTGGTGTATTCAAATTTGTAATTTTGAACGGGAATTATAACCAACGCACCCAAGTACGTACCTAATCTAGTTCCCTCTGTCAAACCTCTTAAAAAAAAAAAAAAAATCGATTCAAATAAAACTTGGAATTTTTAATTGAAAGTCGATAATACTCCACAGTGCTCCATTTCTTGTTGGAAATTAGAAATCACACAAATGAAGATTAGGTACTCATTTTGAATAGAGTTCTTGCTTTTAGCTTGATACCTGGCTATCGGTAGCTTATAGGTCGTGAGCAACATTATTGATTATTATCATTCTTTAAAATGCAATAAAATAAAGGCAAAGAAATGAAAGAAGCACGTTGAATTTGAACCTTGGTAGGTACTATACATATAGATACGTAACTCTATCCATCATTACTATTATGGCTAGGTCTTTTATTTATTGTTGTTTGGAAATTTTCAATGTGAAAGTTTCAATTCTAATCGCATTGGATTCATTATTGTTATTATTAGATCTTAGAAGAAGAAAAAGAATACCTACCATCAAGCCAAGAAGGAGGAAGGTATGTATAGTTGTTTAGTATGTAGGTACCTACCTACCTACCTAGAGTAGTCAAAGTCTATCATGGAAGATAAGGTCAATTTACATTTTGATCAAAATATGCACAATAGAGTAGTTGCAAATGGGTAAAAAATATTACAAAGTTCACGATTTACCGGTATTTTTAAAATCAATTTATCTCGGGAAAAGTCGTAAGAAAAGAAAAATTCCGTTGGTCCTCATTTTTCCTGCTCTATGACTTTGAAACATCACCCAAGTAAGCGCAACTGTTCTATTATTAGATATAGGATCATATAGGTAGGTAATTACATATTATAGATATCTGTACCTAGTCTGTTATTTAGATTTAAAATAGGCTACTTATCTAAGTTTCTTTTACATTACCAACCTATAAGTTTATACCTTCTGTTTTCCATTTCTAGATTTTCTAGTGATGTCCCTAACAATAATTAGGTACTTAACCACCGATGTTGTTAGGAATACTTATTAGGTATGTACGTTTGTACGTACGTATTAACTATGTGCAATGGAATTTGGAGTGTCCCTTCTGTTTTCCATTTCTAGATTTTCTAGTGATGTTCCTAACAATAATTAGGTACTTAACCACCGATTTTGTTAGGAATACTTATTAGGTATGTACGTAGGTACCTATTAACTATGTGCAATGGAATTTGGAGTGACCTTTCTAAGCCTTACACTTTTATAAATTTCTATTTTACTTTTAACTCTATAATTTTGGTTTTTTGGTTTCAGATGAGATAGTCGCCAGTATTGCTGTCATGAGATGAGGCGTCAGCCCAAATGCTCGGTAAGTTAACCAACACCAAATAATATCTATCAACCTGACTTGGAAAAACATTAAAATAATGAAAATCTGGTACCAACTATCCAAAGCACGGGGCCCTCACTATCTGCCCAGCTGGCTAATGATTTATGTAAGTAAGTAGGGAGCTTTATGTGAGTACATTATATTTAATCGTCAGAGGGGTTCGAACCCGGGACCATTTCGCAAGCCCGTTGGGCATCAACCGTTCTCCTCTCTCATAAGTACCGAATAATACCCGAAAACGTTATGCCATAATTACCTACCTATAAGTTAGGTATATGATAGCTATTATCATTATCATTATCATAAAGCTTAATATTTCCATAAACCAGATTACACCTCTCCTTCGCACCCGGACTCAAAGAACAGCTTGGATTTTAACGGTTATTAATTTTATTATGGTTATTTTAGAAACATAGTGTACCTGTACACATTTCACACTCGCAGCATAATTATGCATGGTCTTATGTTTTAGCATAATATACCTACTTATTACATATCGTGTTATGTTTACAGTTTCAGCATAATATTGGTACTTAAAATTATGCCAATAACATTAATAGAAAAAATTAAAAAAATCAAAAAGTGATTTTGGGGGCCAAGGTACAACCAGGCACCCTACCCCAAATTTCAGCTTCTCATCTTTAGCCATTCAAAAAATATTTAGGTGTTCCAAGACTTTTCGAACGCTCTGTATACATTAGAACATGTTTATTATATCTGCCCGAGTACCTATGTCCATGAAGTGATTCACATTAGTATAACATAACACATGGTCTGACCTCAGCCGACCCTTAGGAAATGTGATGCTCCTCAAACAAATAAATCATAAAGGATGCACGTTGACAGGAACAAAATAGAAAATGAATGTTTGGATGATTGGTGTGAAATGGCACCTATAATGTTGGCCATTCACGCTCGCACTGTCTTAACATGTGTGGTGGAAAAAGCTTCAGATCTAGGTCACTTAAACGGTCTGACACACCTCGGTCGGAAGCTCTTTCTGTCACTCAGCACTCATTTCTGAGTGGCAGAAATTTGAGTGGTATAGCTATCCCAAAATCCCAAATGTCCAAACCGTTAGGTACCTAGACAGAATAGAAAATACCTTGATTATCCTACCAGAATGAGACTGAAAAGTCCTTTACTCCCGCAGTCTAAACAAGGTCTTGTTTCTCCCGGTATCCTCTATCTATGCGTATTGAAATTGAAATTCCAAACTATCTTTCCTTTAGGAGTCAGGTATATGTAGAAACGCTTTTGCAATCTTTGCACTTTGCACACAGGTGTTGAATGAAGCTCTGTGATTGGTGAGACACAATATCAGATTATCTGCAGGGTGCCGGCAGGCCAATCGGGTGACTGGGTTCCGGCACTCTAATATTGAACTCTATATCGGGAAGCTCGACACTATAATATAAGATTTCAACAGCCTAAATCGGGGGAAGTAACCCAATAATAGAGTTCTTCCACCCTAGACTTGTGGCACCCTGTCACCATTTTTTTCTCAGTGTATGAAGTTGAACTTTGAAATGGTAGGTAGGTATTTCCAGCCGTTCAAAAATTACGATGCCTCTGATGGAACTTTTGAAACATACTGCAAATTAATATTCCTGTTTACTGGTGTTCAAATATTATGAAGCCCCTTAGGCAGGAACTTTTAAATCATACTGTAGATATTCCTGTTTGTTGGAGTACCGAGTATTTAAATCATCATTATCAATTATTTATTTATTCAGTGAAGCGAGCCAAGGATTAAGATCTCTAAAGTCAGAACCCGACCAGCAAGACATTACGTAACTCTAAAGTTCCTTACCGTTGCCAAAAACCATCTCCAGATTAGAGATAACAAGTTGTCATAGATTAACCTCTAAGGTCAGAATCAACCAGTCGACCATAACGTGAGGGCAATACATCTGCAGGTTCATAGATCACAACATTCACAACACAAATATCAAGTGTCCATACATCAAATGCAAAACAAGTGTTCATATGTAGATGAGAAACTGAAACCCTTGTATCTTGTAGGTATCTATGGGGTGATTAATTTATCTTGCGAATTCTTGAACTTTCTTACATAGGTTCGTCCTTAGTAATTATAATTATTCACCCATTAGGTGTAGGGTATTAATAATGCTATTTACATAAACCTTTCAAATAAAATGGGCAAATCGGCGTAGTATTTAATGTGTAGGTTTTCATTTGCATCACTGAGTTGAGAGAAATGTTCTTACTTTGCTAGGTACTGCAGTGCATTGTAAAAGGTGTCTATTCATAAAGAAGCTTCTCTTAGCCTTGTTACCTTCGAGGGTAGCGCGCCTTTCCAGTAAGCACTAGGTCGCTGGTTCGAATCTTGTCCGGGGCGAACGAACAGATTGGTTCTCGAAAGAACGACTGGAAGGATGAGAAGAGAGAAGAATGTCCTTCTTAATAGGATTGAGGACAGGATAAAGATCTCTTCGATCTCGGGACGATAAGATCTTTGTTGTTACAGTTTCCTTTGCCAAAACTTCAGAAAAAATAAATAAAAAGCTCAAATTTTTGGATGCAATCTATGACCATCGGAATTGGTGCACATGTGTACCTGGAATGGGGGACATTTGAACATGACTGTATAGTGTATAGTACTTATTTTATAGCCTCTGGGTATACAGATGATTAGATTCACATTGAGCTATGAGATAATTATGCACCTAACCTATACAATACTGCATAGTGCATACCACTAAGCAGGGCCTATCACAGATCACAGCCTAACCGGACACCGGAGCTAAGTCCAACAATATTTCCTTCGTTGCAAAAAAAAAAAAAAAAAAAAAATCACGAACAAAAATACTAGGGGTGGATGTGTTTCACCAAGCTTCTTTTTAGCAACTAACAGTCTGTTAGCAGCCCTGTTAAGCATATACAAATCAAATGGAACTTACATAAACAGGCTGTTAGCTTAACAGGCCTTCGAAAGCTGTGTCCACACATAGTTGACGGCCGCATGTGTGGACAGTGTGGATACAGCTTAAGGGGTAAAAAAATATTGATCCTAGGTTAGGTTTAGCCAAGTTAGGAGCTGTTGAAGGAGTCCGACCCCGGGGTGAATGGGACCGAATGATTCCCCTTGTCAACATCCCCTGCCACTAAGTGCAATACACACAATACTGCATACCACGGAGTGCAATATGCAATCACGGGATGATAGAGCTGAGAGCAACCTGTATCAAAGTGCACTCAGGTAAATTATATGTTACTAATAAACAGGGTAACTTTATCATTATACACTTTGTCTCACTTAGCTTTAGAGTTTATCTTTTTAAATAATAATATTGCCATCTTCGTAGTTCGTATAAGCAGAACCCATCCTTCAGAGCTTTTTGCCCCTACACCTAAGCCTCGGAGTGGGCTTTTCGTGGTAGTTATGGTGTTGCCAGCTTACGTTAGGTGCGAATCGATTCCCGCCGGGGGAGAATTTCATCCCAAACAGATAGGGATTCGTTCTCTGAATGGATGATGTCTTTCTCCTATCCTGTCCTCCAGGTCCTCCTCTCTTCGATTTCGAGACTTTATGAGCTCCGTTGTTAAATTTCCCTGTTACTCAACGTTCCGTTGATACAGTTGGAGAACTTTCCTAAATTCCATGTCAACAACAAGAACATTAAATTTGATTGGTTCTCACTGATTCAGCCTAGCCACAAAATTCTCAAACCTCATGAAACAGACTATAAAGTGCATAGACCACTGATGCACCGAGTGCAAGTGCAATCTTCTCTAGCAGATAGGTAATATAGGTACCATCATGTTAGTTATAGGTACTAGGTGCATCACTATGCAATTGTACCTTTGTCTGTTGTGGTGCATTCTGCAACATGATGATGGTGCCTATATACAGTGTTTCTCATGTGATGCATCCAATACCAATGAATCCAATGTCAGTAAGTAAAACAGATGAGATTGGATTTTAACTCAAAGTTCTACTGTTATGAGGATGAAGAAACTTTCAAAGGAAGTGGGGGAAGTTGAAATTAAAATAGCCCATAAAAGTTACCTGATAAAATGTGGTCAATTTCTTTTTTGCAATTCTTTTAATCCATGTAGACTCTGTAGTGGAAATTAACCACTGGGTGCTGGGCGAGTTTGATAACTGGGGAGTTTTCTACCACCTAACCCTCAAGGCTCTATTATTCTGTGATCAAATTCTCAAAGTAATAAATCATGAGGTAGCTTGGCCAAACTTTTTTGCGCTACGGCGCTCCTTAATAAATTTCCGTACATCGCATATCGTCTGGAATCGAACACCGTGCCTTCCCGTTTACCAGACGAGTGCCTTGACCACTACATCACCACCGAGATATTGGCAACCCGCTGATTTACACCTACCTAGGGCTGGCTCAAACTATAGTGTTGTCAACGATTCAGTTGGACCACGCTGTACATTATGTTATGCTTAGAGAGCAACGATCTTGTGTCTTGTGGTCTCATCTTCAGCAACCCACGGACTGTGAGACCAGAACATTAACCGTGAATCCTGAGACATTAGCGTGCAGATAATCTGATATTGTGTCTCACCAATCACAGAGCTTCATTCAACACCTGTGTGCAAAGTGCAAAGATTGCAAAAGCGTTTCTACATATACCTGACTCCTAAAGGAAAGATAGTTTGGAATTTCAATTTCAATACGCATAGATGTTACCTATGCTAAACTTTGGTCTACTCCCTGTTGTCCCCCGGCCAGACTAAAGCAGGACTGTGATAGTCTGTGATACTGCTAAGGTTTAAATCTGTTATAAGTTTAGGATAGAGTTAGGTTGTACATTGAATCTAGTGTAAACTTCAACGTATTGATGTTTCCCTTTCAGTGAAAGTAAAACGAATGGACATCGACATCACACTCCATGGCTATGAAATACAATGCTAATGTTGGTGAGGTTTAGATTTTTTGTTGTTATAAGTACCTAAATAATACAGTATTGTAAGAGTTAGCGTAGAGATAGATGAAGCTTTTAACCCTGGAAGGAGATTAGAAATAGGCTGATGCTACGAGTTTTTTTCTTTTCGCAATTTTCATGGTGGTAGTGGTGGGAACTAGGGAAATGGTTCAATGTCAGGGAGTGATACAGTTCCATTTCCCACTATTACCACCTGAAAATCCTATATTGTGTTTCTTCTTTCCCACCTAATGAGGAACATACTACGGGATGGGCATGCTACGACACAGACCACGTAGCAGTTGTTTTATTGCTGTCACATAAAGAGTCCGTTTAAAAAGTACTTTGTTATTTGAAAATGTATGCCAAGTTACCTACAAACACCCACTTGAAGTACTCGAGGGTACACTTGACCAATGTGTACAAGACCTTTCTTGTTTGGTCACAATGCGCATGCGTAGATAAAGTTATAAGATGCGCTACAAGACTAGAGACACTGAATTACAAAATTAGTGGATGTGTCAAAAGCTCTTCTCTCACTATTCAAAGGGTTACAAGATTAGTGGATGTGTCAAAAACTCTCCTTGATATTCAAAGGGTTAATGATGTCGCTGGTGAAGTGGAAACAAAGCTACAGCTGATTAACCCTTCCGATAACGAGATTGATGATTTGTGTACACGCATGACTGAACTATTTCCTTGTCCTTTCCAGGGTGGATCACTTGGAATTACCGCCACATGTTGTATTCTTGGTCCTTTGCCTTTGGATTTATCGAGCTCAATTTTTCTCCTTTACTGTACATCAGACTCCGAAAAATTGGGGTCGAGGGGGCCCGGCCACCCCCTCTTCTACTTTTGAGCCTCATTTTTCTTGTGAACTGTAGGCCAGACTTCGAAATTTCGGAGCATCTATACCCCCCCCCCTCCCCCCCCCCCCCCCGTCCATTTTTGTGTTTGTTGTTTGGACCCTCGGGCCCCCCCTCGGCAAAATCCTGGATACGGCCCTGATAACTGGCTTTAGTAGTGAGCCCAAAATCTAATAAGCAAAGTCTCTTTATGTGAAGAACATGCCTATCACCCCGAATACCCAATCGGACATTGAGTCAATTGAGAAAATTTCCCTTACAAATCTTATAATACTCCTATGTGAAACTCAATCATGCTCCAATTACAAAATTTTGTCAAAATCAGACAAACCATCTTGGAGTTATAGTGGAACAAACAGACAGATTCATGTATGGGCACAGGCAAGCATGGTAGACGCATAATAGGCAGGTCAAAGATAGATAGATGGATAGACGATAGACCTTACTTTATTCGCTCATTTTGACAAGTGAAAACGAAACAATCTGATTATTAAAAACCGCAGCTGCCAGCATCAGTTTCACAATATTTGAACGAACAAACAAAAATTGAAACTTCCTAGAACAACAAGCAACCAAGAAATCTCTTCCCTATCTATTAGTGTGCGGTTAACAATGTAAACATGATTGCTCCTTTTACTACATTCTCATTTAATACAAAGATTTTATATTAGACTTACCCAACCAACAATTAGTTAGGACTAGGTACCTCAAAAGCTGTGTACTTACGAGAGGAACTTACCTGTAGTTAATGCTATCCTATTATAACTAAGTACCTACATACCTTATCTATTTACCTAACCCACCTAAGAATAAAGTTCAATGGCCAAATAGTTTTAAAGTAGGAACCTACCTATACAAGTAGGTACATACCTATTATGTCTTGAGATGACTTCCAGGTAGGTACAACACTAAAGGATTGGTTAAGCTTATACGAATCTACGACGATACCTACCTTAAAAAAATGGTAGGTATATGAAGATGAACTTTGAAATGGTAGGTAGGTATTCCCAGCCGTTCAAAAATTACGATGCCGCTGATGGAACTTTTGAACCATACTGCAAATATTAATATTCCTGTTTACTGATGTTCAAATATTATGAAGCCCCTTAGGCAGGAACTTTTAAATCATCTCTACTGCAGATATTCCTGTTTGCAATAGAGTTCTTCCACCCTAGACTTGTGGCACCCTGTCACCATTTTTTTCTCAGTGTATGAAGTTGAACTTTGAAATGGTAGGTAGGTATTTCCAGCCGTTCAAAAATTACGATGCCTCTGATGGAACTTTTGAAACATACTGCAAATTAATATTCCTGTTTACTGGTGTTCAAATATTATGAAGCCCCTTAGGCAGGAACTTTTAAATCATACTGTAGATATTCCTGTTTGTTGGAGTACCGAGTATTTAAATCATCATTATCAATTATTTATTTATTCAGTGAAGCGAGCCAAGGATTAAGATCTCTAAAGTCAGAACCCGACCAGCAAGACATTACGTAACTCTAAAGTTCCTTACCGTTGCCAAAAACCATCTCCAGATTAGAGATAACAAGTTGTCATAGATTAACCTCTAAGGTCAGAATCAACCAGTCGACCATAACGTGAGGGCAATACATCTGCAGGTTCATAGATCACAACATTCACAACACAAATATCAAGTATGTGTTTTTGTCCCCTGGAGCATCGTTTAGGTATCGTATACTTTTCACTAATTTATCTTTATCATTAGTTCTCCCTCCTATCCTACATTCTCTTGGGTATTGTTTTCTCTTCCTTTATTCTCGAGTCTGGTCAAATTGATTCCAAGAAGTGCTAATTTCTTTTTAATTATTATTTCTTCATTTCTATTTCTCTTAAGAACCCAACCTATTGCCAATTTATTAAATGCTTTTTTTCTCCTTATTTTTTCATTATTTCCTTTGTTTTCATTTGTGCGGTAGCGAGAAGAAGGGTTTATGGAGCAACTCAAGCAATACCCATCAAGGTAACCCATTATGCTTTTGTTATCAATCACAGACAGCGGGCAACTTTCACAAGGGCTAAAACCTAAAAATTTTTAATTATTATTTCTTCATTTCTATTTCTCTTAAGAACCCAACCTATTGCCAATTTATTAAATGCTTTTTTTCTCCTTATTTTTTTTTCTTTTTTTCATAAATACTTCATTTATTTTTTTATTTGTATCATAGGTAGGTACAATAAATTGGAAAAAAAAAAATATCTATGATGACACCTATGCTGTTTTGATGGATGGAAATTTTTTTAGAAGTTACCCCATAGCCTGATTCTTTGTTTTCATTTGTGCGGTAGCGAGAAGAAGGGTTCATGGAGCAACTCAAGCAATACCCATCAAAATAACCCATTATACTTTTGTTACCAATTACAGACAGCGGGCAACTTTCACAAGGGCTAAAACCTAAAAGCTTAAACTCATTATTTATTGCTGGAATCTGTTTCAAGTTTCTTATGAATTACACCTTATAAAATGAACTTTGTGTTCTCGTTATACAAAATGAAACTAAACGGCCATATACAAATTTTATATGGTAGCTAATGCTCAGTTCTCCTTATACAAAATGAAACTAAACGGCCATATACAAATTTTATATGGTAGCTAATGCTCAAGTAGGTACAAGTATAGAATATGCAAATAAATCCATAAGTCCTGCAGTGAAGATAGTTTTCTTGAAATCTTATAAAATATTTCAAACATAATTATTGCAATAGTCTAGTCTAGTTCTATATTGGTCTGGCAAGACAAATAGACGTACCGGAATAAGAAACACTAGATTTGATGTTGGAGATAAACATTAATTTGGTCCAGAGAAGTATGTGGGTAATGTGACAACAGACGTGGGACCACGTCTGTTATGAAGAGCAATAACATGGTACAATTGCTGTAAGCAATGGTCTTTGACTGTAAAATTGATCTTATCCTTCATGTAAGATACTGAACAGAAGTGCTCTTCAATAAATTTACATCCTTCATTCTTCAGATCCAAAGCAGTAGGGCATACAGTAAGCAGGATGCTATAAAAATTAATTAACACGACGGAAAAGCAAAAAAGTCTGCACTTTATAAACAAATACATCAGGAATTGAAGGGTTTTGTTGCACTATTTCACCCATACTCAATTCACTTCTACCTTGTAAACCATCACTTTTAGAAATGAACTCAAAATACACTAGAAATTGATCTGATCTATGATTTTTGTAACTTGCTATTGAAACTTCTGTTTCGACATTTGCCCAAGAGGCAGTATTTTATTTTCGAAATAATTAACAAAAAAACTACAGAAAGATTTCCATTTCCATACATGTTACCGGGCATTTTACTAAATACACTAGAAATTGATCTGATCTATGATTTTTGTAACTTGCTATTGAAACTTCTGTTTCGACATTTGCCCAAGAGGCAGTATTTTCGAAATAATTAACAAAAAAACTACAGAAAGATTTCCATTTCCATACATGTTACCGGGCATTTTACCGAACTAACCAGCACTGCTCATTTACTCGTTAGTGAATGGAAGGGGTATCTTATGTTTCTAACATGCGTGTACGGCGTATTGCATCACATGTTTATTAGGCGCAATGTCTTCTCGGGTCTTCAATCTACAAATTATACACCTTGTCTTCCCACACATAAGCCAACAAGCATGGTGTTCATTCAACCAGAAAAGCATAGTATGTGAATTTCCAGTTATCACATTAGAAAATTCCTTTGTACACAATTGAGTTCCTTCCTGGAAAAGTATGAAATAGAAATTAATGTAGAGACAGGCTGTTAATTCTCTTCATTAAGGAGCATTGGGAATTGAAAGACCAGCCAGAAAAAAAAGTTCATTTCACACATTTCTCTATATTGGTCTGGCAAGACAAATAGACGTACCGGAATAAGAAACACTAGATTTGATGTTGGAGATAAACATTAATTTGGTCCAGAGAAGAATGTGGGTAATGTGACAACAACAATGAAAAGATACCTGGATATTCACCACAATACACTCAATGCAGAATACTCCAAATATATGTGACCGTTCCTCCTTGACGTCATACTCATACAACCAAATTGAAATACACCCAGGAAATCTAAATCTGAAAAATTCAAGCTCTTTATAACACTGAAAATAGTAAAAACTTCATCCCTTCCTCATCTTTCTCTATCCTTCACACATACAGAGGGCAAGGGAATACGAAGGGGCAGAAGGAGAGAGGTAGAGAGAGTGGAAGAGCAGAGAACTTCAACATAGCAGAGAGTGATTAAAAAAGGTAATAACGAAAAATCATGAAGAAGTGGAAATAAAAAAAAAATAGCTTCTAGGACATAAAAACTGTCGATGGAATCATTATAAATATAAAACGAAGGACAGGGGGGAGAGAGGGAACCATAAGTACTGGGGGACGGAGAGGAGGAACAATTAGGATCAGTCAGAATATCAAATATCAGTGACGTAATCTGAATTTCTGATTTGTGAGAGAACAAGTGCCCAATTCTTGAAACTTGAAATATGTATGTACGAGTCGGTTGGATAGAATGCCCGCTGACACGTATAAAGTTCTGTACTTTACAAACAAATACATTAGCTATATTAACAAGAACACAGTAAATTGTTATTCACAAACCCACATTGCACCCTCGGGAAAGTAGTCGAGTTAATGAAATCTTCAAAGCATAAAATAAATAAAAGGTGAATTTAAACAAATTAAAAATTAATTAACACGACGGAAAAGCAAAAAAGTCTGCACTTTATAAACAAATACATCAGGAATTGAAGGGTTTTGTTGCACTATTTCCCCCATACTCAATTCACTTCTACCTTGTAAACCATCACTTTTAGAAATGAACTCAAGATACACTAGAAATTGATCTGATCTATGATTTTTGTAACTTGCTATTAAAACTTCTGTTTCGACATTTGCCCAAGAGACAGTATTTTCGAAATAATTAACAAAAAAACTACAGAAAGATTTCCATTTCCATACATGTTACCGGGCATTTTACCGAACCAACCAGCACTGCTCATTTACTCGTTAGACTCTTCGAGCCTAATCCCACAATCGACACTGGGTTCCATTAAAATTTCATGTGCCAAAGGTAAAGGATAGGCGATGGAGAGTTCTTTACGAGCAAAGTCCCGAGGGATGTTCCTGTACACTAAGTACAAAGTATCCACATTATTCCAGAGTCGGAACAAAACGTAAAAATTAACGGGGCAATCTTCTCTAATCCGATGGACAGGTCAGAAAATTTTAAATTGTTCGAAAAAATAAATCAAAATATAGCATCTTAATTTTATTTATGACAAGTTGACGACAGTTGAGTAGACCCACTTGTTATCAAGCTTCGTCAAGACGTCAATAAAGTTCATAGCCTCATATAGCTTGGCGATAGTAACTATTACCTCCTAAATGTGTCAAGTCGCATATATAGCATCTTAATTTTATTTATGACAAGTTGACGACAGTTGTGTAGACCTACTTGTTATCAAGCCTCGTCAAGACGTCAATAAAGTCCATAGCCTCATATAGCTTGGCGATAGTAACTATTACCTCCTAAATGTGTCAAGTCGCACTTTTACGAGGAACAACAGCAACTGCTGAGTAGTAAAAAATGGGACCTAAAAATAAAACTCATTTTACACTTCATCGGTTTAGGTTCACACTTCATTCAGCAGAACTTGTACAAATTTGACACACACTTGTAAAATATGTTGGAAATAACGATATAGAGCTAAAAACCGGCTCAACAATGGAGTAGGAGGTAGCGAGATTAATGAGCCGTTTCGCCCCATCAGGAGCAAAGTACGCGGGACTTGTGAGGTATGCGCTGGGGTATTTGAAAACATAAACATGAAACAAATAAATCCTTTCGGAAAAGTCATACACAACATACCGAGGGGTTCTGACACACGGAAAACCAGAATTAGATGAAGGACGAGAGCATGATTTTCAACAAATATACCGCCCTTCTCTACCTAAACGGGTAGAGAAGGGCGGTGTTATAGAATATGCGGGGGAAACATTGCTTTCTGGTCTATCTGACTTGCCTCACACTTCATTCAGCAGAACTTGTACAAATTTGACACACACTTGTAAAATATGTTGGAAATAACGATATAGAGCTAAAAACTGGCTCAACAATGGAGTAGGAGGTAGCGAGATTAATGAGCCGTTTTGCCCATCAGGAGCAACGTACGCGGGACTTGTGAGGTATGCGCTGGGTATTTGAAAACATAAACATGAAACAAATAAATCCTTTCGGAAAAGTCATACACAACATACCGAGGGGTTCTGACACACGGAAAACTAGAATTAGATGAAGGACGAGAGCATGATTTTCAACAAATACACCGCCCTTCTCTACCCGTTTATGTTATAGTGGGAATATGCTGGGGAAACATTGCTTTCTGGTCTATCTAACTTGCTTAAAACAATGTTGAGACTAGCATTCCTTGCCATGGTGTCATTCTCTGCCTTCAACTGATGCTCAGAAGCTTCAGTAAAAGTTTAAATCTAGCAGATCTAGCATTACCTTGCACCAAGCCATCCTTTATTTGACCTTTAGGAATCATTATCTCATTGAGATTCAGGGAAAACCTCATCTACATCCTCTCAGCTATTAGAACGTTGATAAATTCATCGGTGGTTGGGTAAACCGTCGCATTTCGATAGACACCTCAGGAGTGGAAAAAAGAAAACTCATCCTTACTCGGGGCACCTTTTTCCCCGAGTTGAAAAAAAACTACTTTTATATTTGGAATAAGTTAAATTCTTTTCGTATATCTTGTACACATTCCTCTGGCGAAAAACCACTTTTCCCGTTAAACAAAAGAGGGCACACAGCACACACGTAGAGGAACATGGGAAGTTTTTCTTTTTTCATCTCAAAGCTTTGAATGAAACACATACAGCGGTCAGGTGAGAGAAAAAAGCTTAGATATTACTTTGGGAGACGAGTTGTGAGAAATATGTTTGACCATTTCCACGAAATGCATAGCTCTGGTTGTCTGTGGCGAAATTATTCTTAGAATTAAGGTGTGGACGGAGAGCTCGTAAATAACTTATGAAGCCATCTCTATGTCTGTATTGACAAAGTTCAGTCCAAATTTCAAGACTTTGAGTCGCTTGGAAGAAAGAATTTATTCTGCAGTTCTTTCGGACCAGCTTCTAATGAATGTTCTGGACCTGATGGTATGGCCCAGACGAATTTACTGGATATAATACAAAAAAATACTTTATGTCTAACTTATACCAAATCCGAGTAACTACAATTATTTGATGCTAAAATTTTTCTGCAGTTCTTTCGGACCAGCTTCTAATGAATGTTCTGGACCTGATGGTATGGCCCAGACGAATTTACTGGATATAATACAAAAAATACTTTATGTCTAACTTATACCAAATCCGAGTAACTACAATAAATTATTTGATGCTGAAATTCAATTCCTCGAGATTTTAGCTTCAGTCAGTTACAGAAATCCGGACTGTTCTTGAACGAAAATTAATTCAGACAGTAGTCATCCAAGGCAAAACGACAGTGGTAAGTATTTCAGCTAAACGACTCGTGCACGATATTAAAGTTTCCTCATGTTGGAGGGGGGTTATAAAAGACAAAAATAAATTCTTTGTATATTTCGAGTTCATTTCAAGCTGAAATTATGAACGTGACCAGCGTACATAAAACTGTTTTGACCTTTGGGGCCCTGACAAACACTGACGTTACAAAGAGTTTCAGCCTCATTCTTTAAATTGTTCATACCATACAAACTTACTTTTTCCATCTGAAGTTCGGCATAAGGTTGAGGAAGCGTAGAGTCGAACTCGGGGGCTAAGAAACGAATATCTTTCGACTCGAAACATCCTTGCAGATATGGTTTGATAAGGACTCGACCATGAGATGTTATCAGCAAACTGTCCAGTGTTATGATGGGGTCATACTTCTTCCTCTCGTCATCTGTAACAAAGAGAGTACCATTTCATTACATTATATTCCATTCTACTGAAATTTCATATCGCTACGTTACTTTCAATTCCCTTGGACCATTTTCTCATTACATTATATTCCATTCTACTGAAATTTCATATCGCTACGTTACTTTCAATTCCCTTGATGATAAGGACTCGACCATGAGATGTTATCAGCAAACTGTCCAGTGTTATGATGGGGTCATACTTCTTCCTCTCGTCATCTGTAACAAAAAGAATACCATTTTCTCATTACATTATATTCCATTCTACTGAAATTTCATATCGCTACGTTACTTTCAATTCCCTTGAAAATCCCTATTGCAGTTTTGAAAAGATTCGACCTACATAGATAACAACTGAATTGATTTCTTCTTTCCCAGAAGAAACATTAGGATGATGCGACTGATAGAATGCAAGATCCGGGGATCTTAATTTACGTATAGAATATTCCTATTCCAAAGGAGACAAGCTTTGTCATTTATCTCTGGAATAATTTAAATTCCGGAAGGATACAAGAATATGATGTACATACTAAGGTATGTATAATTATGTTGCATAATTAATAGCTCTTATAGAGCCATTCAGAGGTAAAAACATTCAATTTCAGTTCTACTTATCTCGGACGTTTAAACAATAGAGTCTATATTATGTACCGATTTACATACAGAGACATTCTTTATCAGGTAGTAAGAGAGCTTCTGACTTTATGAGTGTCAAGAGACGAAAACGATGTTTATAGAGGGAACTTAGATAACAAATTTACTACATACAAGAACCATCAACTTTGAACGTTTAAACAATAGAGTCTATATTATGTACCGATTTACATACAGAGACATTCTTTATCAGGTAGTAAGAGAGCTTCTGACTTTATGAGCGTCAAGAGACGAAAACGATGTTTAAAGAGGGAACTTAGATAACAAATTTACTACATACAAGAACCATCAACTTTGACTATGAGACCAATAAAGTGGGAAAATTGAATTTGGGATATAATGATCCTTGTTTACAACTACTCGCTGGGGTTGAATGACATTAAAATGGACATCAAGTGTTCTGGCATTGATTAGATTTGGATGGAAGTGGTCATTATCTCAAACTCTCATGAGGACATGGATTGATATAATTACCTTCCCACTCTCGCTGGGGTGCTGGGGTTGAATGACATTAAAATGGACATCAAGTGTTCTGGCATTGATTAGATTTGGATGGAAGTGGTCATTATCTCCAACTCTCATGAGGACATGGATTGATATAATTACCTTCCCACTTTCCATACTTGAATAAGTTAAATTCTTTTCGTATATCTTGTACACATTCCTCTGGCGAAAAACCACTTTTCCCGTTAAACAAAAGAGGGCACACAGCAAACACGTAGAGGAACATGGGAAGTTTTTTCTTTTTTCATCTCAAAGCTTTGAATGAAACACATACATCGGTCAGGTGAGAGCAAAAAGCTTAGATGTTACTTTGGGAGACGAGCTGTGAGAAATATGTTTGACCATTTCCACGAAATGCATAGCTCTGGTTGTCTGTGGCGAAATTATTCTTCGAATTAAGGTGTGGACGGAGAGCTCATAAATAATTTATGAGGCCATCTCTATGTCTGTATTGACAAAGTTCAGTCCAAATTTCAAGACTTTGAGTCGCTTGGAAGAAAGATTTTATTCTGCACTTCTTTCGGACCAGCTTCTAATGAATGTTCTGGACCTGATGGTCGACGAATTTACTGGATATAAATTCAGACGAATTTACTGGATATAATACAAAAAATACTTTATGTCTAACTTATACCAAATCCGAGTAACTACAATATTATTATTTGATGCTGAAATTCAATTCCTCGAGATTTTAGCTTCAGTCAGTTACAGAAATCCGGACTGGTTTCTGATTTGTGAGAGAACAAGTGCCCAATTCTTGAAACTTGAAATATGTATGTACGAGTCGGTTGGATAGAATGCCCGCTGACACGGATAAAGTTCTGTACTTTACAAACAAATACATCAGCTATATTAATAACAGGAACACAGGAAAGAAGACAAGGAAGAAGCTTTTTTTAGAAAAAAAAGTTCATCTTTTAAAATTGAAAAAAAAAAAGTTCAATATCAAAGCAAACGTGACAGCTTACTTTTTTTATAGAAACTTTTTTTTTCTTTTATGATTAGGTCCAAATTTCCAGTCCTATTCTAACATTGTTGTGTGGGACTACACAGTATGAGAAAACAACGAAAGGAAATTTGTATTTCTAGACTTAACTTGAAGGTCATATCGTCAACCACTACATCACTGCACAATGGTTCGAGTCCAAGGCAAGTGATACAAACTTAGTGAGGTTCACTACAAATTTATTACTTGGGTAATGATATTTGTGACAAGCATTCATTGTTAACACAATTAAAATTACCTTTTTTCCAGAAAGTAGAAAAAAATCCTCCAGACTTCACCTTTGAGATACTTGAGCTCTTTGCAGACCTGTGGGAAGGGGGGAAAAGTTATAATAGTGCTTATTTATACTGCTCGCATGGGACTGAAAAGTCCCTTTACTCAAGTAGTAGGCTATCACTATTATTGTGGTCAAGTTCTCAAATTATATTGAGGATAAAATTCCATACCTCGGCTGGGATTGAACCCACCCCCTCCTGTTTACCAGGCAAGCGCCTTGACCACTACACCATCGAGGCAGGTAAAAGTGAGTAGAAATTGACATTTTTCAAGTTCTATTCTAAATCTAAACTCTACTTCTTCTTCGCGCTCTCTCGTGTTCAGACAGAGTCGACATTTTTCGTCAGCCTCTCAACCAGCCCTGGCTAGAGTGATTGCTTTGGTCTGGCATTTGGTTTTGGCTACAAAAAATTTACGAGCGGATGCCCTTCACACTCAATCTTTGCTATTTCTTTAGCAAGGAAATTTCAGGGAGTTAAGTTATTAATAAATGTTACCATTTTTCCCCCTACCCAGTGGCCCTACCTAAACCTCAGTGTAAAAGTAGCGTATTTTGCCACTTACCAGCTGTGCAAGGACGAAGAGAATAGTTGGTGTTAAGAACTGAAAAGGATCTTTCTAAGAACGATTCAATCAATATTTAGGGCTGAAAAGACATTTTCTTGAACATTCTCTGAACGTATGGAGGTAGGTATTGAAAGCCATTTTTGTTTTGACTTTCAAATGCTAGAAATTGTCCATCAGGTCATTTATCGAGGTCTAAAACGGTAAACGAAGAAGAATATTTTATTCGGAATAACACAGTATAACTTAACAGAAGTTTACTCCGAAAGCTTATATCTAGTCCGAGATAAAATATGGATAGTATTTTCTATCAAATAAACGGGTAGAGATATAGTAAAGATTACCCAGCTGTAACCTCCTTTAAGTTTATAGTAATATTGTAAAAGATTTTATTACCTGCTCGCTGTAGTTGCCAAACTCTGCCTGCAACGCTAGACCTGCCAAAGTGAACAGCTGTACCGAATCACATCTAAGCTGTCTGGTCAGCACGTTACTTCTTAGCTGTAGATAGAGCTGATGCTTCCAACTCACACATCTGTGGAGATACATAGAGGTCTGGTCAGCACGTTACTTCTTAGCTGTAGATAGAGCTGATGCTTCCAACTCACACATCTGTGGAGATACATAGAGAAATAAATATACTGTCCTAATTATGTTGTTAGCTTTTGGAGAGTAGCGTTTTTGTCTTGTAAGTTCTATGTATTCAGGTAGGTCGGGGATGTGATTCCGCATATGCTGCACTTTATCCTAAACAGGTAGGTTTTCAATCTGGCTGGCTTTCTCCTATCTTGTCCTCTTTATCTTTTTGATTTGGGAACACTAAGACCTCTGTTGTGCACATGATATGACATAGTGTCATATAATCTGGCAATTTTCTGTGTCATCATATTTGTCCTCATTATGTTGTTAGCTTTTGGAGGGTAGCGCTTTTGTCTTGTAAGTTCTAGGTATTCAGGTAAATAAATATATTGTCCTAATTATGTTGTTAGCTTTTGGAGGGTAGCGCTTTTGTCTTGTAAGTTCTAGGTATTCAGGTAGGTCGGGGATGTGATTCCGCATATGCTGCACTTTATCCTAAACAGGTAGGTTTTCAAACTGGCTGGCTTTCTCCTATCTTGTCCTCTTTATCTTTTTGATTTGGGAATACTAAGATCTCTGTTGTGCACATGATATGATATAGTGCCATATAATCTGGCAATTTTCTCTGGTATCATAGAAGTTTCTTGCGGTACATAGCAAAAATTTGATGCCATAGGTTACGGTCATGTTGTCGAAGAGAAAAATTGCCAGATGGTAGTATGTTGTTGTTTTCAAATGTTAGGCCATTCTCCCAATAGCATCCCAATATTCTTCTACGATGTTATTGCTGGACTTTAGTGCAGGACAAGTATGTCGGTCTGCCATATCGTGTGATTCTCCTCATTATGTTGTTAGCTTTTGGAGGGTAGCGCTTTTGTCTTGTAAGTTCTAGGTATTCAGGTAGGTCGGGGATGTGATTCCGCATAGGTCGGGGATGGTGCACTTTATCCTAAACAGGTAGGTTTTCAAAAGGCTGGCTTTCTCCTATCTTGTCCTCCTTATCTTTTTGATTTGGGAACACTAAGACCTCTGTTGTGCACATGATATGACATAGTGCCATATAATCTGGCAATTTTCTGTGGTATCATAGAAGTTTCTTGCGGTACATAGCAAAGATTTGATGCCATAGGTTACGGTCGTGTTGACGAAGAGAAAAATTGCCAGATGGTAGTATGTTATTGTGTTGTTGTTTTCAAATGTTAGGCCATTCTCCCAATAGCATTCCAATATTCTTCCACGATGTTGTTGCTGGACTTTAGTGCAGGACAAGTATGTCGGTCTACCATATCGTGTGATTCCAACTTTAAAGATATTTTACATCGAAAATGGTGTGCTGTTTAAGACGTTCTAACTAAAGACTTAATAGTCAATACTCACCTAATACCTCTCAATGAGGGCAGATAGAACTTGACACGTAGATACAGAGTGAAGGCGGCTAGGTAAGGACACTTATTGGTGGCAGGGTTAGGCAGAACTCTGTTCAGACGGGAGTCGGGCGGTAGAAACACGAAATCCCCGGACACTAAAGCCGCCAAGCCCAGGGTGAAGTTTTCGGTAATATACTCGTTCTGAACCACAACCTGAGAAAGAAAACAAGATGTGATGCTCTATCATTGACAGTATGACACCATGGTCTCGTCATTTTGTCTCCCACCAGGTTACCTCACCTAGGATATAGGATGTGATGCTCATTTCATAGATTTTTGACGGGGGTTTTACCCTCCGATTGGCGACAAGCTACCCGCCAACTCACATTAACCTCAGCCAGTCTGAGTGGGGCAATTGGCAGTGATTCTACCATGCGTTTTGACATCGAATCGGTACCTTGCGCTTCGTGTATTATTGACCTTCTTGTGATTGACAGAAGGGAAAACTACTCAGAGTATTGGAGAGATGAGTGTTGCTTTTCAGCCAGTAGCTGGTTAGTAAAGACAACAGCTGTCACACAAATAAACTTTGGTTGGAGGATCTCTGGGGAACAAGCGGGTTCGATGTCCTCTGTGTGGTTCTTGCTTTAGTTTTATGACCGGGGACATTGAAGATTTCCCAGCCTTGAATCCACTGCCTTGTTACAAGGTTGATGTTGAGGATGGTATGGTGTATGTAAGCATCCAGCAGAGAGATCTCATGTACAGCTCAAGATACAGTAGATTGATAATCCCTACACCAAGTTACAAGACAGATGAAACCTTCGTTGTGATTGGTGGAGGACCTGCAGCCGCAATATGTTTAGAATATCTGAGACGCTTTGGTTTTACAGGAAGGTTGCTCGCTTTCATGAAAGACGCTGAGTTGCCCTATGATAGAACCCGGCTGAATGACAACTTAGCAGTAGATGTCAACACTATCTTACTAAGGAATCAGGAGTTCTATGATCAGATGAGAGCAGAAGTCTTCCTATCAACCTCTGTGGTACATATGAGTGCTAAAGATAAAACTCTAGTGAGAAGTGATGGTGGTGTGACGTCATTTGATAAAGTGTTCATAGCGACAGGTTGTGAAGCAAAGCGTCTGTCTCAAGATGTCCCAGGTGCTATGGATGCTATAGGTATGTTCTATCTGAGAACACCTAGTGATGCCAATGCAATACATGCTGCTCTCAATGAAGACATTGACTTGGTAGTGGTAGGTAGTTCCTACCTGGCCATGGAGATGGCAGATAGTTGTCTCAAGATGTCCCAGGTGCTATGGATGCTATAGGTATGTTCTATCTGAGAACACCTAGTGATGCCAATGCAATACATGCTGCTCTTAATGAAGACATTGACTTGGTAGTGGTAGGTAGTTCCTACCTGGCCATGGAGATGGCAGATAGCTGTCTCCCTCATGTTAACTCTCTCACTATGATCAGCCGGTCGGTTTATCCCTTCCACAAGGTATTTGGCCAAGTGTTGGGACGACGTACTAAAAACCAACATAGGACGTCAAACAGATCTCACATTCCAAGCTTTTACCACAGGGAACAAATCTACACAGGGACAACACTACATACTCGTATTGTTCTCAGCTCTCACTCTTGCTAGGGATCTAAATTTCCCTGGTGAGAACCTTAGTACTTCTTATTGTTTTCTAATACTAATGCATGTTTTATTCATTTTCCTTCCTTCCATTTCTCTTACCTTCTCGGAGGAATTTCCCTTCTGATTTCGCTTTCTCCAGTACCCAGATGGTCATTGTTTGTGTAGGGGATACATTTGCCACACGGTTCCTAAAAGGTAGTGGCGTAGAGATGACACCAGAGGGTGCAGTACCCGTGGATCAATATCTAACTACCAATATCCCTTATGTGTATGCAGGTGGAGACATTGCCTATGCTCCACTTCATCCTTACTTCAACACGACCACCACTGGGTCTCACTATCAGATAGCACAGGTACATGGCAAGACTGCAGCTTCTAATATGCTTGGCAAACCTGAACCACTCAAGACGATTCCTTTCATTAACGTAAGCCTCGGTGAGATCAATCTCCAATATGCGGGATGGATTAAAAATGTAGACAATGTGGAGATCATCGGGAGTTTAAATGAGATGAAGTTCGCAGCATATTACATGGTTGGGGATAAAGCTACAGGTTAGTAAGGAGGGGAAAGGTTTTTGTTTTCAGTGTGACTCGCCTGATAATCAAGGAGGTCGCGGGTTCAAATCCCAGCCAAGGTATGGAATTTTGTCCTCACTTATTTGAGAATGACAGGAATCATAGCACTAGCAGCTGCGATCAAACAAAGCATTTACTTCACATTAGTGAGGTCCAAATTCTGAGTCAAAGCTATGAGACGCGCGACGGTTCGTATTGATAAGGACATTAAGGACTATTATTCTTTTCCAGGTATAGTCACCTGCAGACTTCCAGGCTTAGCGTCAAAATTCGCGGAGAGTATTCATATGGAGAAGTACGTACAACGTCACGCACTACATGATCATGCGTGGTCACAGCATTTGTTCACGTGTGACGTCCATGATAGAGACATGGATTACGATTTGGACTTGGACAAGTTGAGAGAAATGGGACTGTCAAGACATTCAAGACCGCTTGACAATGTATAATTTGGAGCGGAAATCGAATGTGCTGTCTGATCTCTGAGAACGAAACGAGAGAAAAAGGAAAGAGCATAAATCTCTAAAATTTCTTTCCAAGATAGATGTCTTCTCCAGTTGAAGGAAATGTTCAGCCATTTAGGTACTTAAATATGAAAACACGCCCTTTTGTTGTTTCAAACATTTTCAATTCAATATTCTCCAAGAAAGTATTGTTTTTATCTACATATTTGTTGTCTGTCAGAGAACATCCCTCCGAGAACGCCCAACATATCTTAAGAAATATACTCATACATTGCTTTACCATAAATGTTTGGGACTTGGATCATTTGGATGATAAATTGTCAAAAATAGAAAACATACACACACCTTTAAAAGAGGGCGCTACAGATACTGTTGTGATCGAAGCAATCCTCTTGTGAAAGTCCCTAGTCTTAGGAATTTTCTCCTAATCGGAGGAGTAACCAGAAGATCCTAGGATTAACTCTCAGAGCTGACAAGATCAGTTACAATGTGGAAATATTTCATAGATTCTAGATTCCATGTATTCTTGTTCTTGAGTTACTGACACACAAACATTTGAAACTACAACTATTTGGTGCAGAGTTATGTTCAAGTAATGAACAGGTACTGAAGTAAAGAGCATGTCACTCCATGTATATGAGAGAGACATAGATTTTCCCTCCCTCCCATCTGTCTTCGATGTTGGGATCCAGACGATTCATGTAGCTGTTTAGTATTCTGGAATATCCTGATCTAAGTTGGACGAGGGTTGTTCTGGTTACCCGAGGCAGCTTCTTTTCATCGGGTGAGATGTCATTATTTGCTTTCGTCTTTTCAGAGTTCCCTTTCACATCAAGCATTGCTCGTGGTGGAAGCTAGAAGAACATCATCGAGACTTCATCTTTGAAAATTCTATTAATCCCCGTAGCTAAATATTGTCATTTGTAATATTGGAACTCTTGAATTTTTCAGACAGAAGCCTTAAAAGTCTCACCAGCAGGCAATTCAGAGTATTATTTTAAGTTCAGGATCAAAAGCTCATTTGCGTCATGACTAATTACAATATTATTACGAGATACAAAAACCGCTGTAATTCAACTGAACAAAACAGTACAGAACAAAATGGCTGACTTTGGTCTTTCTGTTGGCAATAATCTGAAATTACCTGAAACATGGAAAATGATAAAACATGATGACCTATCTCTGTATTCAATGACATCTCTGTAATCTGTATCGTACTAATTATAGTTGATTGGAAGCTTAATAATTGAGTTGTCTGAAAAACATATTAAAGGTAAAAAGTCCATTGGATACCTGATACATAATTTAACAGTAGGTAGCTACCCAGATAGTCCACATTACACGTACTGAATTACTGATATATGTATGAGTAAAATTATTATTTCAATTAATTGTTATATTATCAAGGGAGTCAAGGGTTAGAAAAGTACACTTTTCCTCGTACTTTATAATGATAATTGAAACTTTCTGGATCGTTACCAAAAATTTTACTCCCAACTCTGCTAATCGAGCTTTTACGTTTGAGATTATTATTATTTTTGGCAAAGAACTTTAACGGTTTGATACTTCACTGTTTCCCGTGTTAAATTTATAATTGCAATAACCCCATACAAATTTCTAATGCCTCACTGTTTCTTAATTGCTTACGTCTAAAAGTTTTTACAGCAAAGCGTCTGTCTCAAGATGTCCCAGGTGCTATGGATGCTATAGGTATGTTCTATCTGAGAACACCTAGTGATGCCAATGCAATATATGCTGCTCTCAATGAAGACCTTGATTTGGTAGTGGTAGGTAGTTCCTACCTGGCCATGGAGATGGCAGTTAGTTGTCTCCCTCATGTTAACTCTCTCACTATGATCAGCCGGTCGGCTTATCCCTTCCACAAGGTATTTGGCCAAGTGTTGGGACGACGTCTTCTAAACTTTTACAAAGACAAGGGTATAATCATGAGGACGAGCGTTAAGGTTGTCAAGGTTGAGATGAATCCAGACACATTAGCTATGACTGGGATCATCCTGAGTGATGACAGTATCATTCGTACCCAGATGGTCATTGTTTGTGTAGGGGATACATTTGCCACACGGTTCCTAAAAGGTAGTGGCGTAGAGATGACACCAGAGGGTGCTGTACCCGTGGATCAATATCTAACTACCAATATCCCCACAGAACAAAATGGCTGACTTTGGTCTTTCTGTTGGCAATAATCTGAAATTACCTGAAACATGGAAAATGATAAAACATGATGACCTACATATCTCTGTATTCAATGACATCTCTGTATCGTACTAATTATAGTTGATTGAAAGCTTAATTGAAAGAGTTGTCTGAAAAACATATTAAAGGTAAAACCTGATACATAATTTAACAGTACCTACCCAGATAGTCCACATTATACGTACTGAATTACTGATATATGTATGTATGAGTAAAATTATTATTTCAACTAATTGTTATATTATCAAGGGAGTCAAGGGTTAATACTGCACGATACTGAAATTTAATATGTTGTTGAGATTTTGTACAAGGCATTGGGGATGGGTTTGGAGGAATTATTTGATGTATACGTATACCAGCAATGTGAATACCATGTACAAGTAGGGAACTGGGGAACTTGAAAGCGAATTAGATATATGTTCATATGTGAATAGCTTTCAGATATCTTAGCTTATACAAACCCGACTTTGATATTAGCCGCTATCTGTGTGAGTATATTGAGGTTCTCTGTAGATGTTCCTTGTACGTAAGAAAAGTACACTTTTCCTCTCTTAAGTACTTTATAATGATAATTGAAACTTTCTGGATCGTTACCAAAAATTTTACTTCCAACTCTGCTAATCGAGCTTTTACGTTTGAGATTATTATTATTTTTGGCAAAGAACTTTAACGGTTTGATACTTTACTGTTTCCCGTGTTAAATTTATAATTGCAATAACCCCATACAAATTTCTAATGCCTCACTGTTTCTTAATTGCTTATGTCTAAAAGTTTTTACTTTTTTTAATGTCTGAATAATTTTCCTATGGATTTAATTTCTTCAAATATTTCTAATTCTCTTGCTTGTTTACGTCTCAATTTCAGTCAAAGTTTTTATTACAGATTCATGTTTCCTTTCTCATTTTATATTCACTTTTATGTCTTCGTCTGTGTTCTTTTATGTTTGCTTCATTAGTGAAACAGGCAGGGATTGGGCTAGGGGACTTCTAAACTTTGATTCGAGTACAAACAAAGATCCAATTGCGTAATCGAAAGAAGCTTGATAAGTGCTCTTCTTTGATGAATAAATATTTCATTATAAATTGAATTTGAAACAATTTTATTATAATAAAATTACAAGAACGTTACTTTTCTTTTTCTAGTTAATTTACAGAAGACGAAGTGGTATAGTCAGGGTTTTTATTCCATTAGAAAAGCTTAGCCTATGAACAATTTTCGAAGCTACGAACCATTTCCATCGTTTTCTTCTGTGCTCGAGGGCAAACACCTAATTTGCATTACAATGCACTAAAGCCTAGATTAGTCACGAGAGGAAAGTTTTCGAGCTGTAGGCAGGTACTGCTTTGAAGGTGAGAGTATATGATTCAACCATCCTTGTAACAGACCCTGTTTTAGTCAGCTGAGAAACATGGGAAACAGGTAGGCATTTCAGATTTTACTTTCTATTTCAGATTAAGGTTTCTTATAAAACTATAAATAATTTATTAATATTACATTTCAGTCGGTTATTTTGTCCGATAACAATATAATCAGCCTCCAAGGTAAATATTGCTTACCGTAAAGAGGTATGTATGGCTTTAAATAATTTGACAAAATTGGTGACACATATGTACATAGGTACCAACATAAGCCACAATCCTACAGCCAAGAGTTCCAACGTTAGGAATGGTGAGAGTATATGATTCAACCATCCTTGTAACAGACCCTGTTTTAGTCAGCTGAGAAATTTCCTACAATATTACAAGCCTAGGTAATCGACATTTTTACTTTTTTTAAACATGGGAAACAGGTAGGCATTTCAGATTTTACTTTCTATTTCAGATTAAGGTTTCTTATAAAACTAAAAATAATTTATTAATATTACATTTCACTCGGTTATTTTGTCCGATAACAATATAATCAGCCTCCAAGGTAAATATTGCTTACCGTAAAGAGGTATGTATGACTTTAAATAATTTGACAAAATTGGTGACACATATGTACATAAGTACCAACATAAGCCACAATCCTACAGCCAAGAGTTCCAACGTTAGGAATTTGGCTTTAGTTGCCACATGCTAAGCTTTTGCTACAGGAAACAAATTTAACACACACATTTCATTTCTCCACCACACTACAGGAGAAACACTTTAGGGTTGGTGATATGTTATACGTACATTTGGAACGTTAGGAAATTGGCTTTAGTTGCCACATGCTAAGCTTTTGCTACAGGAAACAAATTTAACACACACATTTCATCTCTCCACCACATTACAGGAGAAACACTTTAGGGTTGGTGATATGTTATACGTACATTTGCAAAGCAATTCAACTGCTAAAAACCAACATAGGACGTCAAACAGATCTCACATTCCAAGCTTTTACCACAGAGAACAAATCTACACAGGGACAACACTACATACTCGTATTGTTCTCAGCTACTAAAAACCAACATAGGACGTCAAACAGATCTCACATTCCAAGCTTTTACCACAGGGAACAAATCTACACAGGGACAACACTACATACCATACTCGTATTGTTTTCAGCTCTCACTCTTGCTAGGGATCTAAATTTCCCTGGTGAGAACCTTAGTACTTCTTATTGTTTTCTAATACTAATGCATGTTTTATTCATTTTCCTTCCTTCCATTTCTCTTACCTTCTCGGAGGAATTTCCCTTCTGATTTCGCTTTCTCCATCTTTAGCTTTCTCTTTGCTTTACTCATACAAACGAGAGAAAATCAAGAAGATGAAAAGGAAGGAGAAAGAAGGGAGAGTGTGAGAAAAATGAGAAAGTGTTGTGCTTTCTCCATCTTTAGCTTTCTCTTTGCTTTACTCATACAAACGAGAGAAAATCAAGAAGATGAAAAGGAAGGAGAAAGAAGGGAGACTGTGAGAAAAATGAGAAAGTGTTGTTTCTCTCTCTCTCTTGTTTTTACTTGTTTCCTTTCTCTCATTTTCATTTGTATGTGTTTTTGTCCCCTGGAGCATCGTTTAGGTATCGTATACTTTTCACTAATTTATCTTTATCATTAGTTCTCCCTCCTATCCTATATTCTCTTGGGTATTGTTTTCTCTTCCTTTATTCTCACTGTCCCTACCACTTTCCCTTATTCTTCCACGCCAGTTACTTCTACTTTGTCATTTACTTCTTTACCCTTCTCTCCCTTATCTTCTTCTCTGTCCCTACCACTTTCCCTTATTCTTCCACGCCAGTTACTTCTACTTTGTCATTTACTTCTTTACCCTTCTCTCCCTTATCTTCTTCAGCTCTTCCTTGTTCTTTTTTGTGCCATGTTTCGCCTCTTCCTTCCTTTTCTCGATCTCGCTTCTTCTTTGCTCTTCCCCTTATATTTACTTCGTCTTTTTCAATATTTCGATAATTCTCTCCAGAAATGAAACTTTTGGATATATTTCATGGGACAATGAAATTGTTCAAGATTGTTATATTATACCCCCCTTATATTTACTTCGTCTTTTTCAATATTTCGATAATTCTCTCCAGAAATGAAACTTTTGGATATATTTCATGGGACAATGAAATTCTTCAAGATTGTTATATTATACCTGATATTATTTGTTTGGGCTTGCTGCTTTAAGTAGTCACAAAACAAGTGCCAGTGAAAATAGCATGGTGTCAAAAACTGCTCAATCACTGTTACTGTAAACATTAAATTTCTATTCAAGAATTTATCCATTTTAAACTTCTACAATCACTAAAACAAAATCGAATAAAAAATGACAGGTGAGAGTATATGATTCAACCATCCTTGTAACAGACCCTGTTTTAGTCAGCTGAGAAATTTCCTACAATATTACAAGCCTAGGTAATAGAGATTTTTACTTTTTTTTAAACATGGGAAACAGGTAGGCATTTCAGATTATTACTTTCTATTTCAGATTAAGGTTTCTTATAAAACTAAAAATAATTTTTTAATATTACATTTTACTCGGTTATTTTGTCCGATAACAATATAATCAGCCTCCAAGGTAAATATTGCTTACCGTATAGAGGTATGTATGGCTTTAAATAATTTGACAAAATTGGTGACACATATGTACATAAGTACCAACATAAGCCACAATCCTACAGCCAAGATTTCCAACGTTAGGTTCTCCAAGAAAGTATTGTTTTTATCTACATATTTGTTGTCTGTCAGAGAACATCCCTCCGAGAACGCCCAACATATCTTAAGAAATATACTCATACATTGCTTTACCATAAATGTTTGGGACTTGGATCATTTGGATGATAAATTGTCAAAAATAGAAAACATACACACCTTTAAAAGGGGGCGCTACAGATACTGTTGTGATCGAAGCAATGCCCCATCCTCTTGTGAAAGTCCCTAGTCTTGGGAATTTTCTCCTAATCGGAGGAGTAACCAGAAGATCCACGGATTAACTCTCAGAGCTGACAAGATCAGTTACAATGTGGAAATATTTCATAGATTCTAGACTCCATGATGTATTCTTGTTCTTGAGTTACTGACACACAAACATTTGAAACTACAACTATTTGGTGCAGAGTGATGTTCAAGTAATGAACAGGTACTGAAGTAAAGAGCATGTCACTCCATGTATATGAGAGAGACATAGATTTTCCCTCCCTCCCTCTCTCTCGTCATTCACATTTCCTGACTACCTAGATGCCAGTTATTGCTTTTCTTTCATTTCTTTCGTTATTTGCTTTCGTCTTTTCAGAGTTCCCTTTCACATCAAGCATTGCTCGTGGTGGAAGCTAGAAGAACATCATCGAGAACACATCTTTGAAAATTCTATTAATCCCCGTAGCTAAAAATTTTCATTTGTAATATTGGAACTCTTGAATTTTTCAGACACAAGCCTGAAGATTCGACCTACATAGATAACAACTGAATTGATTTCTTCTTTCCCAGAAGAAACATTAGGATGATGCGACTGATAGAATGCAAGATTCGGGGATCTTAATTTACGTATAGAATATTCCTATTCCAAAGGAGACAACTTTGTCATTTATCTCTGGAACAATTCAAATTCCGAAGAATATGATGTACATATACAAGGTGTGTATAATTATGTTGCATTATGTTGCATAATTAATAGCTAATATTCCTATTCCAAAGGAGACAAGCTTTGTCATTTATCTCTGGAATAATTTAAATTCCGGAAGGATACAAGAATATGATGTACATAATAAGGTATGTATAATTATGTTGCATAATTAATAGCCCTTATAGAGCCATTCAGAGGTAAAAACTTTCAATTTCAGTTCTACTTATCTATGTTATATTATACCCGATATTATTTGTTTGGACTTGCTGCTTTAAGTAGTCACAAAACAAGTGCCACTGAAAATAGCACGGTGTCAAAAACCGCTCTATCACTGTTACTGTAAACATTAAATTTCTATTCAAGAATCTATCCATTTTAACCTTCTACAATCACTAAAACAAAATCGAATAAAAAATGATGAGATTTATTCAAATTTCCTGGTAGTGGTAGGCTGGTAGATGCCATTATTTTTCACTTCCTTTTTTCTCTCAGGGACTCGAGCCTGCTTTATTTACTCACTTATCTTTAACATTATTCAATCAACTTACTTAAATCCCAATTCAAATTTTCAATATCTTTCCACTTTATATTATTACCCATCTTCCGCCCAAATAATTCTCAATTTCCCGCCACTCGCTTTATTTTCCTTATCAATCAAGTGAGAGTCAACATTTTTTCTTCTTTTTCTAATCCCGGCGTAAAATTATAAAATGCACTTCCTTAACCTCGTCTGTAAGGAAAATCCTCGCTCTCTATCTTGCAGAATTTCTTTGCAGAAAACGCCATTTTCCGTGTAGGATTTTGCAAAGATTATTACCCATCTTCCGCCCAAATAATTCTCAATTTCCCGCCACTCGCTTTATTTTCCTTATCAATCAAGTGAGAGTCAACATTTTTCTCTTCTTTTTCTAATCCCGGCGTAAAATTATAAAATGCATTACCTTAACCTCGTCTGTAAGGAAAATCCTCGCTCTCTATCTTGCAGAACTTCTTTGCAGAAAACGCCATTTTCCGTGTAGGATTTTGCAAAGGGAAATTAATTATTTCCTTAACCTCGTCTGTAAGGAAAATCCTCGCTCTCTATCTTGCAGAATTTCTTTGCAGAAAACGCCATTTTCCGTGTAGGATTTCGCAAAGGGAAATTAATTGAAGTTTTCTGCTATCAGAACAAGATGACGGGGAGGCAGAATAATCAAGATCGAAGTGAAGGAAACGAAGAGATGCAGAATGGAATAAGTGAATGAATAGGTTTAGGTGATAAAGGCAGTGGTGAAGTACTAACTTCTCAAGCAGAATGTCTTATGATGGGTACCTACTTCAAAAGGAACATAAATTGCTCACACATAAGTTAAGATCTTAGCAAAAGAAATTCATATCCACTAAAGCAGAATACCTAAAATAAAAAATTGTCATTTTCCCCAGAAAAATACAATGAGGTTACAACTAAAAATCAGGTCCCACCGAGATTTGAACTCGGATCGCTGGATTCAAAGTCCAGAGTGCTAACCGTTACACCATGGGACCGGTGATGAGCGGGGATCAAAATTATCATATTTAAAGCTGAGTGCACAATACACACTATCTCGTGTGAATGGAAGGGGTATCTCATGTTTCTAACATGCGTGTACGGCGTATTGCATCACATGTTTATTAGGCGCAATGTCTTCTCGGGTCTTCTTCAATCTACAAATCATACACCTTGTCTTCCCACACATAAGCCAACAAGCATGGTGTTCATTCAACCAGAAAAGCATAGTATGTGAATTTCCAGTTATCACATTAGAAAATTCCTTTGTACACAATTGAGTTCCTTCCTGGAAAAGTATGAAATAGAAATTAATGTAGAGACAGGCTGTAAATTCTCTTCATTAAGGAGCATTGGGAATTGAAAGACCAACCAGAAAAAAAAGTTAATTTCACACATTTCTCTCTATTCGTCTGGCAAGACAAATAGACGTAGCGGAATAAGAAACATTAGATTTGATGTTGGAGATAAACATTAATTTGGTACAGAGAAGAATGTGGGTAATGTGACAACAGACGTGGGACCACGTCTGTCATGAAGCTATAACATGGTACAATTGCTGTAAGCAATGGTCTTTGACTGTAAAATTAATCTTATCCTTCATGTAAGATACTGATAAAGAAACATCCTGAACAGAAGTGCTCTTCAATAAATTTACATCCTTCATTCTTTAGATCCAAAGCAGTAGGGCATACAGTAAGCAGGATGCTATGAAAATTAATCTTATCCTTCATGTAAGATACTGATAAAGAAACATCCTGAACAGAAGTGCTCTTCAATAAATTTACATCCTTCATTCTTCAGATTCAAAGCAGTATGGCATACAGTAAGCAGGATGCTATAGGAGCTGGATTGTTCTGACAGACACTGTATTAAATCACATGAGACGGAAAATTGAATTGTAAATGCATTCTACATAAATATTATAACGCCGGGTATTTTTATATTTCTCCTGGAATCGTCATACGTGCTCGAAACAGAAACATTTCTCTTACATGGAAACCCACTTTCTTCTTTCAGTTTTCCTTTTGGGTTCCTATTCCTCTCCATATCCTCTCTTCCGATTCTTTGTTCTCTATCCGTTTTCCTATCCTTCTTCTTTCCAAGTTGAGATATCTTGACGAATGAAATGTTTTTCTTCTACTTTACATAACAGGCACTGTATTAAATCACATGAGACGGAAAATTGAATTGTAAATGCATTCTACATAAATATTATAACGCCGGGTATTTTTATATTTATCCTGGAATCGTTATACGTGCTCGAAACAGAAACATTTCTCTTACATGGAAACCCACTTTCTGCTTTCAGTTTTCCTTTTGGGTTCCTATTCCTCTCCATATCCTCTCTTCCGATTCTCTCTTTGTTCTCTATCCGTTTTCCTATCCTTCTTCTTTCCAAGTTGATATATCTTGACGAATGAAATGTTTTTCTTCTACTTTACATATTTTCCCATCTTGAATTCGAAATTTCCTCAGATGGATTGAACGCCGATTATTATGCAATGGAGAAGTGATGTAAAATATCGAATGCGCCAGGAATAACTCAACGATAGACTTCACATATGTAGATATGTGGAGAAAGAAACATACAACACAGTAAATTGAATTGGGGTAGTAAAAACATACCCAAACCAGAGGTGGCCACTATGAAAAATTTAATTTTTTTAGAAACATACAACACAGTAAATTGAATTGGGGTAGTAAAAACATACCCAAACCAGAGGTGGCCACCATGAAGAATTTAAATTTTTTGGAGGCAGTTTTCTGGAGTCCAAGTCGCTTTCATAAAACAAGTATAGGACACATCATATGGAACTTTCAAAACTGCATGAGTCTTCGACAAACACTGAGAAACATACAACACAGTAAATTGAATTGGGGTAGTAAAAACATACCCAAACCAGAGGTGGCCACCATGAAGAATTTAAATTTTTTGGGAGGCAGTTTTCTGGAGTCCAAGTCGCTTTCATAAAAGAAGTTTAGGACACATCATATGGAACTTTCAAAACTGCATGAGTCTTCGACAAACACTGACGTTACAAAGAGTTTCAGCCTCATTCTTTAAATTGTTCATACCATACAAACTTACTTTTTCCATCTGAAGTTCGGCATAAGGTTGAGGAAGCGTAGAGTCGAACTCGGGGGCTAAGAAACGAATATCTTTCGACTCGAAACATCCTTGCAGATATGGTTTGATAAGGACTCGACCATGAGATGTTATCAGCAAACTGTCCAGTGTTATGATGGGGTCATACTTCTTCCTCTCGTCATCTGTAACAAAGAGAGTACCATTTCATTACATTATATTCCATTCTACTGAAATTTCATATCGCTACGTTACTTTCAATTCCCTTGGAAATCCCTATTGCAGTCTTGAAAAGATTCGACCTACATAGATAACAACTGAATTGATTTCTTCTTTCCCAGAAGAAACATTAGGATGATGCGACTGATAGAATGCAAGATCCGGGGATCTTAATTTACGTATAGAATATTCCTATTCCAAAGGAGACAACTTTGTCATTTATCTCTGGAACAATTCAAATTCCGAAGAATATGATGTACATATACAAGGTGTGTATAATTATGTTGCATTATGTTGCATAATTAATAGCTCTTATAGAGCCATTCAGAGGTAAAAACTTTCAATTTCAGTTCTACTTATCTAGGACGTTTAAACAATAGAGTCTATATTATGTACCGATTTACATACAGAGACATTCTTTATCAGGTAGTAAGAGAGCTTCTGACTTTATGAGCGTCAAGAGACGAAAACGATGTTTATAGAGGGAACTTAGATAACAAATTTACTACATACAAGAACCATCAACTTTGACTATGAGACCAATAAAGTGGGAAAATTGAATTTGGGATATAATGATCCTTGTTTACAACTACTCGCTGGGGTTGAATGACATTAAAATGGACATCAAGTGTTCTGGCATTGATTAGATTGATGGAGAGGAGAAAACGGACCTCGCAATAACGAGACAACCATCAGTGCTTTCTCGTCCATTCTTCATGAGAGAGAAAGTTGTACGGGTCGGGACACCCTGTTGTGTAACGTTCCATTAGAATCCATTGTGTATCAACATAAAGCTCGACACATCCCCTACAAAAACACATCATACGAGTAATAACACCGACTGGATGGGAGAGGAGGCAAAAAATGCTGATGGGAAACTAAATGACACTGTTGTCAGATTGCTCGCACAATGGACACACCGAATGGCATCGTTGTCAAGTTGGCACAATGGGCGTCCATTTTTTCTAATAAACAGAACAACTTTCATTCGACTGTGAAAAATGTTTCGTTCCATGGCATGGAGGCAAAAAATCGACGGCTACTTGAATGTTGTCAATGTAGTGCCATGTTTTTTCTTTTTCTTTTTTTTTCTTTTCTTTTTACATTTCCACAGATAATGTCACCATTAGGGTTTACAATAAAATATCCAAATGGAAGATTGTAAAGGACACTGGAGAATTCGTCAGACAACATCGACAAAGAGATTAAGATATCACATCACACCTAATAAACAATTCTACATATATTATGATTAATAGATATAATAAAAAAAAATAAAAAAAATCAGACAACAGGAAATGACGTGATAACTTACTTCATACATCCTCAAATCCCAGTAGGTATACTAAATACTAACAGGAACATTTTCTCTCCCCGAAAATCTTGAATGAAACCTTTTTGGAGGTTGAAAATTTATGGGACGTGTTTATGGGGAAAATATTTTCCCATATTAGACTTTCTTCATTTTCCAATATGAATAGGCTCTATTAGGGACTCGAATAGAGTGGGATATTTTGTTCTTTCGGTGAAACAGGTCTTTCCGTTTAAGGAAATTGTTATTCACAAACCCACAAAGCACCCTCGGAAGAGTAGTCGAGTTAATGAAATCTTCACAGCACAAAAGGTGAATTAAAAAAAAAAAAATAATAATAAAATTAACACGACGGAAAAGCGAAAAAGTCCCAAAAAACACTCTCCGACCTTTTAGCACATTCACACAAGTGTTACCCGAGTTGTATGTAGAAATTATTTCAAGAGAACAAGTGAATATAAAGTGACATCTACCTTGTACGTTGAAAAAACGTTAACTGAAAACTTGGGATAAAATTCAAATATTTAACACCAAATGGTAGGGGCGGGGGTGGGGATGTAACATAATGGGAACACCTGACACTCACCTCACCCCCTCTTCCCTATTTACTCTCATGAGAGGACGGTGTGAAAGATAACAAAAGATTTACCCCGCAGCTAAATACGTGCAGTATGAATACCCGTTTCATTTTTTAACAAATCATAAAAACTGACTCTTCAGAACCAGTGTCAGAGCTATGAACGAAGAACAACACATCAAGAGATCAGAAGTCAAGAAAAAATGTTTCTGCAAGTCATCAGAACACAATCTGGTGCTCCCTATTTCAAAGGTGTGAGATGCTGCAATAATTTCAAGATTTTTAAGAGAACTTTACTAAGAGACAAAGAGAAACTGTAATATGATGTTAGACAAGATAAATCAATTCGCTAAACAAATGGTGATAAAGGAGAAGTTAAAGGCATTGACCACTCAAAAGTTATAGGAGATATAAAGGACACATTCACAATTTAGAGACATCACAGAAGGAACAAAGGAAAAGATGAAGCGATTATGATGGGATTATGTTTTTTTGTGTGTGTTTTTTTTTTTTTTTTTGACTTGTGGACTTCAAAAATGTAGTTCATGGAAATTATGGTGTATTTTCCACGTACTCAAAATTGTTCAATGGATCTATCTTTTTATTTATTTTTTATTTTATTTTTTTAGGTCAGCTTACCCTGCGGTTGGTAGTATTGAAACATAATCTATTGAAGACTCAGTAATTTAAAGTACATATCAGTCTTAGAAATACATCCCTTTGGCTACAATATAAAATAATCCACTCTTAAATATGTTAAGGCCCTGAATTGCATAGACTGATTAAAGAAAAAAATGCTTAAATGTTGGGCAATCTATCCCCCACTTACGGTACTCAAAATTGTTCAATGGATCTATCTTTTTTATTTATTTATTTATTTTTTTAGGTCAGCTTACCCTGCGGTTGGTAGTATTGAAACATAATCTATTGAAAACTCAGTAATTTTGTGAAGCTCCATACCAACAGAAGGGGTTCATGTTGTCTCCATTTCTACCCTGTATGATAAATTCCTAATCATTTTGGAAAATTTCACCCATGCAACAAGTTAACAGCTTTCCACTTTCTTTTTTTCTCTCCCCGAAAATCTTGAATGAAACCTTTTTGGAGGTTGAAAATTTATGGGACGTGTTTATGGGGAAAATATTTTCCCATATTAAACTTTCTTCACTTTCCAATATGAATAGGCTCTATTAGGGACTCGAACAGAGTGGGATATTTTGTTCTTTCGGTGAAATAGGTCTTTCCGTTTAGATGGGAAATATCTATATGAAAATATGAAATGGTGAGTACACATTCTCTTTTCTTGTAGATGGAACTGGGAGTAATTTTCTGTGAAAGAAGGTCAGGTCAGGACATTTATGGAGAAGTCTACATTTTTCGATCATACAGCCATTCCATTAGCTCCAAATTTTGTCCTCAAAGGGCAAGTCAAATATTTTCTGGTCACCTCAGAAGCAAGAGCTTGTACATAAATAGACGGGTGTGGGTTCTACATATATTTTGGCCATGGAATGAACATGGACAAAGATGTAGACATATTTTTAAGAGACATCACTCTTGAGTCCAAAATAAGGGTTACACTATTTTCGAAATTTAGAATGATGCCAGAACCCAGGAATAAAGGAAATATAAACTTGGAATAAATTAATTCTTTCCTACGTGTATTTTTAGACCTGGGTATGAAAATAGGTCAATGCCATCGACGTTTAATAAGTCCTACCTGAAATAAGTCACTGCTACTTTAACTTTGAACAAAAAATTTCTTTAAAAATAATAACAAATAGAAAGTAAAAAGAAGACAAGGAAGAAGCTTTTTTAGAAAGAAAAAAGTTCATCTTTTAAAATTGAAAAAAACAAAGTTCAATATCAAAGCAAACGTGACAGCTTACTTTTTTTTATAGAAACTTTTTTTTCTTTTATGATTAGATCCAAATTTCCAGTCCTATTCTAACATTGTTCTGTGGGACTACACAGTATGAGAAAAGAACGAAAGGAAAATTGTATTTCTAGACTTAACTTGAAGGACATATCGTCAACCACTACACCACTGCACAATGGTTCGAGTCCAAGGCAAGTGATACAAATTTAGTGAGGTGCACTACAAATTTATTACTTGAGTAATGATATTTGTGATAAGCATTCATTGTTAACACAATTAAAAATTACCTTTTTTCCAGAAAGTAGAAAAAAATCCTCTACAAAGAGGGTAAGGTCGGGGATCTAATTTGAATAAAAATAAAATAAATACATCTTTTTTATTATTAATTGGTTTGAAGGGGTTTCATCACATTAATTAAATTGAATTACTTTTTTTCAAAAACTCTCTTCTTTTTCACTCTTCAAATGTAACCCTTTTATGTACTGAAAGTTTATCCGACGGATAGTTTTGAAATAAAATTATCGCATACCTACCTCGTAGGTATGTTCATATTTTGTGTCCCTATTCCTCTATTCCATTTCAACTGGATATTGGCCATACTGAACGTACTGAATATTGGCCATAGGAATGCATCATCTAAATCTAAATCCTCTACAAAATAGACATCAACGAGAAGTGGCTCTTTCCTCTTTAACCAGTGCCCTCTCAGAAACTCAGAAGGAGGGACTACTAGAGACTAGACTAGATGAAGGCAGAAGAAATGATCCACCGTAAAAAACAGCTTCGTTAAAAGTGGCAGGATTATTTTAAATGCGCTCTTCCACTCAACCACTGCTGATGGTGAAGATGAAACTTGGAGTACCAGAGCTTTTGGCATTACTCTTCATTCTCTTAAAGCGAAGGCACTTGAATTCCAGCACTAACCTTTTATTTTCCATTCTGGCATGAAGTTTATTTAAATAGAAGAGAAGAACACAGAAAGTGAACTCTTCCAAGATTTAACCAGTGCCCTCTCAGAAACTCAGAAGGAGGGACTACTAGAGACTAGACTAGATGAAGGCAGAAGAAATGATCCACCGTAAAAAAACAGCTTCGTTAAAAGTGGCAGGATTATTTTAAATGCGCTCTTCCACTCAACCACTGCTGATGGTGAAGATGAAACTTGGAGTACCAGAGCTTTTGGCATTACTCTTCATTCTCTTAAAGCGAAGGCACTTGAATTCCAGCACTAACCTTTTATTTTCCATTCTGGCATGAAGTTTATTTAAATAGAAGAGAAGAACACAGAAAGTGAACTCTTCCAAGATTTTTTTTTCTCCCTCTCGTCTTCTTCAAGCTCGACTTTCAATTAATTTAATTCAATTTACCTTCACCATGTTTCCATCTTACGTTAGACCGGAGATTTTGTAGACAGACCGGAGACAGGCCCGAATTTACAGAGGGAATTCCGACAGGGCATGTTATATCTAGTGGACAATGTGGTGATGATGATATAGGGTAGATTGGTATTTACCTCGGTAGCTACATGGTTGTTCATGCCCCATATTATATGTAGACCTATGCCAACAATTTGTGGCAATTCCAGCCATAAGTATAGTCCAAGAAACAGAGGTTTTCCGACTCAGACTACCATGGGCATATGTAAGTATAAATTTTCCTCAATCTTTATTTTGCAACTTTCAATCTTCAAGCTCGACTTTCAATTAATTTAATTCAATTTACCTTCACCATGTTTCCATCTTACGTTAGACCGGAGATTTTGTAGACAGACTGGAGACAGGCTCGAATTTACAGAGGGAATTGCGACAGGGTATGTTTTATCTAGTGGACAATGTGGTGATGATGATATACTTGATATAGGGTAGATTGGTATTTACCTCGGTAGCTACATGGTTGTTCATGCCCCATATTATATGTAGACATTGTAGACCTATGCCAACAATTTGTGGGAATTCCAGCCATAAGTATAGTCCAAGAAACAGAGGTCTTCCGACTCAGACTACCATAGGCATAAGTATAAATTTTCCTCAATCTTTATTTTGCAACGTTCAGAAACATCTTGAATGTTTTATAATCCTTGTTTTATTTATATCCTGATGACAGTTGCAACTCTGACGAGCCTCTGAATCTGTAATGTGACGGATGCAGCCTGTCAGGAAATCAGGACAGGGCAGGTACACAAATAGGTAAAAGGTATACAGTATACACTTGTAGACATCCTCTGATGTGATCAGCAAATCTGCAAATTTTGGCGAGAAGCTAAAGCTGGTCTTATTGATCCATCAAGGTAACTGTAGGCCGTAATCAGGCTATCAGGGTAATGTAAATAATACCCACTTGCCTTTTTTACAGGGTTTCTATTCATTGTTTCTTTTTTTCCGAGTCTTTCAATCAGCAAATCTGCAAATTTTGGCGAGAAGCTAAAGCTGGTCTTATTGATCCATCAAGGTAACTGTATGCCGTAATCAGGCAATCAGGGTAATGTAAATAATACCCACTTGCCTTTTTTACAGGGTTTCTATTCATTGTTTCTTTTTTTGTAGATTGGTATTTACCTCGGTAGCTACATGGTTGTTCATGCCCCATATTATATGTAGACCTATGCCAACAATTTGTGGCAATTCCAGACTCAGACTACCATGGGCATGTGTAAGTATAAATTTTCCTCAATCTTTATTTAGCAACTTTCAGGTAAATTGATTTTGTAGACATCCTCTGATGTGATCAGAAAATCTGCAAATTTTGGCGAGAAGCTAAAGCTGGTCTTATTGATCCATCAAGGTAACTGTATGCCGTAATCAGGCAATCAGGTTAATGTAAATAATACCCACTTGCCTTTTTTACAGGGTCTCTATTCATTGTTTCTTTTTTTCCCGAGTCCTTTAAAACAATGTTGATACTAGCATTCCTTGCCATGGTGTCATTCTCTGCCTTCAACTGATGCTCAGAAGCTTTAGTAAAAGTTTAAATCTAGCAGATCTAGCATTACCTTGCACCAAGCCATCCTTTATTTCCCAAGACATTGACCTTTAGGAATCATTATCTCATTGAGATTCAGGGAAAACCTCATCTCCATCCTCTCAGCTATTAGAACGTTGATAAATTCATCGGTGGTCGGGCGAGTCCTTCGTTATTTTAATGTCCAAATAATAACGGGAAAAACCTTCACGGGGTAGGACAATGGAGAAAATTTATGCATTAAAACGTGAAACTTAATTTCGTGATGTTTTTGTTTAGAATAAACAAAAAACAATTTTCGCCGACGAAAAACATGAGAAATACCAGGGGAAGTCTTAATTTCGTGATGTTTTTGTTTAGAATAAACAAAAAACAATTTTCGCCGACGAAAAACATGAGAAATACCAGGGGAAGTTTCATGACTTCATGAGTTACTATTTGGGTGAACACAGCGGTCAGAGGGGAGTGGGGGATGTCATCTAACTTGAGATATTCTAAAAATCTAATGTAATGGGGTAAGAAAAATATCAAGAATAAACATTACGAGATAACATTTTATCTCATTTTTTGGACGAAAAACATCCAAAAAATGTCATCAACCAGAGAAAATGAGAGACAGGACGTGAAAATAAGTCGTCCAACAAAATAGCATAAAATATTCGAGTAATGCTGATCACGGTGACTGAGCTCAGCATTTTCTTTTGTTCATATTAATGCAGCACACTTCCCAGGGAAATATAAAAACCAAGTCGGTCGCAATGTCATCAACCAGAGAAAATGAGAGACAGGACGTGAAAATAAGTCGTCCAACAAAATAGCATAAAATATTCGAGTAATGCTGATCATGGTGACTGAGCTCAGCATTTTCTTTTGTTCATGTTAATGCAGCACACTTCCCAGGGAAATATAAAAAAATTAAAAACCAAGTCGGTCGTTCTTTCGCCACATTTTCATAGAAAAATAAACATAAAGATTCAAAATAATGAAAAGAACGGGTAGAAATGAAAATAACACAAATGGTATACGAGGAGAAAGCATGTCAAAAGCACAGGGATATCAAAATTCGAACACAATAGCAGAGAGGCAGACATATTAGAGAGTAAATAAATAAAATGGGACTTCCCCTCTGACGGGGTTTTTACCCTCCAGTGCATTTTGCGGACAAAATTGTCATCGTGGGTGAAAAAAAAATCTCCAGGATTTTTTTCTTCTTCTAAAATATGAAAACGGGCTTTCCTTTCCGTTTTCTCGAGTCATTGTTTGATATTCCATGGTTTTTATTCACTCGAAAAAGTTAAGATTTCAAACGTAGGACGCAGAGCCGTTTTCTCGAGTCATTGTTTGATATTCCATGGTTTTTATTCACTCGAAAAAGTTAAGATTTCAAACGTAGGACGCAGAGCACTACTGACTACTGGAATGGAGGTCAACCTTCAAAAACTTATCCATTTCAGCTGACTGATTTTCTCGGCTTGGACTGCCACCTCGGCGTACGAGTCGAGTCTACAGTTTGAGCTCTATCATCATTTACAGATAACAAATCAGAGCAGAGCACTACTGGAATGGAGGTCAACCTTCAAAAACTTATCCATTTCAGCTGACTGATTTTCTCGGCTTGGACTGCCACCTCGGCGTAGGAGTCTACAGTTTGAGCTCTATCATCATTTACAGATAACAAATCAGAGCTACATATGTAAATTGCTCAGAATATCACTCGTACAACTATACCATCCAAGCCGCAACCTTTGTCCTTCTACATATGACCTTTTCAAAGAATATAGAGAGCTACATATGTAAATTGCTCAGAATATCACTCGTACAACTATACCATCCAAGCCGCAACCTTTGTCCTTCTACATATGACCTTTTAGAATATAATGCCCTCCTGATTACCAAGCAAGTATTTTGAACAACCCCATCGAGGCCGAGGTAGGCATATTGCAAATTACTAGTCTGTATGAAAGGTCCATCTACAGTTCTACATACTAGCATATCAGTCTGAATTTATGTTGTTGAGGCAGTGTATGGTTTCAGTCTACGTCGATCGACGGCGCGGCGTCGAGTATGTGTGGACACAGCTTAAGAAAAAATATTCAAAACGACGAGATTGAGAAGGAGTACCTTATGATTGATAGCTCGCAACTCAAATGGAAAGTCTAGACTCTCATTATTTTAGAAATATTATTCACCATGCTCATGTGACACCTTCATATTTTATACTCCATTACGTTTACAATTCTCATTCTTTCCTCTCAGATAGCTAGATAGGAATCTGAGTAAAATATCGCTACAGTATCCAAGGTTTTTCAGATTTTTCCAAGTTTCCAGGTCTAAAGCTGTGTCCATACATAGTCGACGCTGTCGATCGACGAGGTGAATTTATGTTGTTGAGGCAGTGTATGGTTTCAGTCTACGTCGATCGACGGCGCGGCGTCGAGTATGTGTGGACACAGCTTAAGAAAGATTGCCTATCTCACGGACAAAGGAAGTACCCTGCTCGGGTTATATAACTCGGGCCCTGAATTGCATACATACGAAACTTTCCAGTGTGTAAAATTTTAATTTCCCTTTCATAATATTCCTAGGAATCATGAAGAGAGGAAGGAAAATGGACAAAGCACTAAACTCATCTCTTTACCCAGCAGTTTTAATTTATACAAATGAGTACATCTCCCTATCTTTCTATGGGCTCACCCTTTTTTTTATTTTATTATGCAGCTTTTTTCCTACTGTGATGAAGCTTACCCATATTCCAGACGAAGCTGAGACAGAGTCGACTGTGTTAAAGCTAATTTAAAACAACGGTGCACTAAACTTTAGCAAAAAATTTCATTACTCAAATGATTTGCAAGTTATAAAGAACCTTTGGAATGTACTCTATGAGTGGACACAGATTTAAATGAGTTACAAATTGTCATCCCGATCTGCAGGTCATCCCGGGCTAATTTAAAACAACGGTGCACTAAACTTTAGCAAAAAATTTCATTACTCAAATGATTTGCAAGTTATAAAGAACCTTTGGAATGTATTCTATGAGTGGACACAGATTTAAATGAGTTACAAATTGCTTGACTTCTGTAGGTCATCCCGATCTGCAGGTCAATGACTCAATGATTTTTTTTTTTCAAGAAAAAATTAAAATAAAAACTTCAGTGTATGTTCATCATCAGAATAGTTTTCGTTTTGTTGTCGATGTCAAAAGCCGCATTTGAGCATTGCAGGTCAATGACTCAATGATTTTTTTTTTTCAAGAAAAAATTAAAATAAAAACTTCAGTGTATGTTCATCATCAGAATAGTTTTCGTTATGTTGTCGATGTCAAAAGCCGCATTTGAGCATTAAATTTCATCCAATATCTTTCACTTTCATCTGTTTTATTATAATTTATTATGAGGTCTTTCAGAATTCATTCGACTGTTTTATCGGGTGGTGTAATCCCTTTTGAACACCCTGTATGCTGATAGCTCCCATTATACGCGACGTTTAACATTTTCTATTATCCTTCAGAGAAAAGTTAATATTCGAACGAAAATAGACACGGTACATAAGGGAGGGAGGGAAGGAGAGGGAGGGAGGGAAATAAATGGAGAACAGAGGGAAAGAGAGGAGGGAGGATGGAGAGAATTATACGCGACGTTTAACATTTTCTATTATCCTTCAGAGAAAAGTTAATATTCGAACGAAAATAGACACGGTACATAAGGGAGGGAGGATGGAGAGAGGGAAATAAATGGAGAAGAGAGAAGGAGGGAGGGTAGAGAGAGGGAAAGAAGGGAGGAAGGAGTGAACGGTAGGAAAAAGCGTTTAACATTTTCTATTATCCTTCAGAGAAAAGTTAATATTCGAACGAAAATAGACACGGTACATAAGGGAGGGAGGGAAGGAGAGGAGAAGGAGAGGGAGGGAGGCTGGAGGGATGAAATAAATGGAGAAGAGAAGGAAAGAGAGAAGGAGGGAGGATGGAGAGAGCGAAATAAATGGAGAAGAGAGGGAGGATGGAGAGAGGGAAATAAATGGAGAAGAGAGGGAAAGAGAGGATAAGGATGGAGGGTAGAGAGAGGGAAAGAAGGGAGGAAGGAGTGAACGGTAGGAAAAAGGGGGAGAGATAAGATAATAATATGATATAATATACTATTTTTAATATCATGAAGATCGGCATTAAAAAAAAAAGCGAGTGAGAAGCACAGTACGAGCCTGTTCCTGAAGGTAATTTTGCACTTTGGAGATGGTAATCAACAGCCCCAATCATGCAATTTTTCCCTAGAAAATTTTAGTATGATTATTATGACAAAATAATGGCTATTGCAAAGTGCGAGGTTCCTTGTGGCATACCCACCAACTAAAAAGCGTGGGCAGGCAGGAAAGTCGGTTTCTCTACTGCCTTTTCATGTGGTCAACAAAAAGCGTTTGTCCAAGGGATTCACAGGAACAAAGGGGAAAAAATATCCATGATATACTATACGATTAAAGATGAAAAACATCAGATTTTCCTCTGCCCACATTATTGCCGATGATATACTATACGATTAAAGATGAAAAACATCAGATTTTCCTCTGCCCACATTATTGCCTATACGTTCATTTTATTGTTTGAAAAAATGCTTCTGTTTTCCGTTAGTTACTTCTGGTTCTGGAGGATCAATGATTATTGCCGATACGTTCATTTTATTGTTTGAAAAAGTGCTTCTGTTTTCCGTTAGTTACTTCTGGAGGATCAATAAAGTATTAAATATCGAGATATTTTCTCCCGTGGCTGTGAAAAGATATTAAAATATAGTTTTTAATAAAATTTTAATTCAAATCTTTGTACGGCTTGGATGGGAAAGCATTCTTTGCTTTTGAAGCTCCGAGCGATGAACAATTTTGCTTTTCATAACAATTGAAGCTGTTTTCATACTTTTTCCAATGATTAGGGGAGGGAATGGAATGGTTACAAGACGATGTTGCAAGTTACAAGGTGGCTTACTGGGATCTTCTAGAACAGCCATTCTTAACCTATGGTGCGTGGACCACTAGTGGTCCGCGAGAAGGTTTCAGGTGGTCCGCGAGAGGTGAATAAGGAAAAAGTCATTGTGTCTCTACTTTATATAACATACCCCTAAGAAAGAAAAAAAAATCTTTCCTCTTAACTCCGCTCTTATCAACGGCCCTCCTGATTACCAAGCAAGTATTTTGAACAACCCCATCGAGGCCGAGGTAGGCATATTGCAAATTACTAGTCTGTATGAAAGGTCCATCTACAGTTCTACATACTAGCATATCAGTCTAGGAAGTAGAAATTAAACCAGCATCCGCTCTTGCTGCTGTATGTTACATGAGGAGAGGCAGCATTCTGACTGACTGGCAAAAGAAGATAAAGGTATTAGTGCATGCGATAAAAATTCCTGTACACATGAAAGCGTTCTGACTCCAATTTAAAGGGTGTTGGAAATATGTATTGTTACACATAAGTACTATGGAGGCAAAACTGTCTAGACTTGCCTTGCCTCCTTCCACATCCCGACATCTAGGCCATCCGATTGCACCAATACCCAAAAACTCTAAAGCATTTCAAAAATTGCATACCCGATTGCGCCAGGCATTAAAAAGGTCTCATAAATACGGTAAGTGGATGAGCCATCTCATATGCCATTTTCTAATGCTAGGGTTAGTCAGAATTAAAAAATTCCTAGCTGTCTAAAAGATAAAGGGGTAACTTACAGAACTTCTGGAACATACTGTAGGTATACGTTGCCGATTCTGGCAATGAGATACCTGAGAGAAGTTTTAATAGAAGACGAACAAGGTGACGGAAAAAGAACCCGGATAAGAGGGCGCATATCAGCTTAGGAAGTAGAAATTAAACCAGCATCCGCTCTTGCTGCTGTATGTTACATGAGGAGAGGCAGCATTCTGACTGACTGGCAAAAGAAGATAAAGGTATTAGTGCATGCGATAAAAATTCCTGTACACATGAAAGCGTTCTGACTCCAAAGGGTGTTGGAAATATGTATTGTTACACATAAGTACTATGGAGGCAATGAGATACCTGAGAGAAGTTTTAATAGAAGACGAACAAGGTGACGGAAAAAGAACCCGGATAAGAGGGCGATTAGCCTGTATGCTTTCCATGGTCGTGTCTGCTTTTCATGATCGGAATCTCCTCTTTTCTTCTAGTAAAAGAAGAACAAGGAAAGTCAGAACAAGCAACAGACTCTAAACAATGCCGAGTTCATTCACATCTAAACTTTAAACAAAGTCTGCTTTTAGTGGTTGTGTCGCCTGTACGTGAACTTGTAGTCGGGAACCAGATTGAATGAGGTGATGGTTGATGAAAGCAAAATCGACAACGCGAAGTGAATAAGAGACACAAGGAGCGGAAGGAAACAAGGTGTGGAAAACGTAACAAAAGTAAAAACCAACAGAAAAGTAAGAGTAGCAACAATAAGGATGAACAGAGAATCAAAATCGACAACGCGAAGTGAATAAGAGACACAAGGAGCGGAAGGAAACAAGGTGTGGAAAACGTAACAAAAGTAAAAACCAACAGAGAAGTACGAGTAGCAACAATAAGGATGAACAGAGAAAAGAGAACAGCAGAGAACACAAATGTGATGTGGAAAAAGAAGAAAAAGTGGAGCTTTTTTTACTTACAAACCTCCTGCATATTTAGGAAAAATACTTGAGCTTTTTCCTCGAAATGAAAAGAGGAAACCTCACCTAATGTGCAAATGGAGAGAAAAGTAGAAGAAGGTTGTAAAGGAGAGGAGGAGAAGGTATGAAAAGACGTCTGTGTTGAAACGCTGTGTAAAATTTTTTGAATACCTAAATCCTCAACCTTTTCTTCAGCCATCTATTCCTTTACAATACGATCGACCAGACACATACCAAGCAACAAAGAAGAAAAAGTGGAGCTTTTTTTACTTACAAACCTCCTGCATATTTAGGAAAAATACTTGAGCTTTTTCCTCGAAATGAAAAGAGCAAACCTCACCTAATGTGCAAATGGAGAGAAAAGTAGAAGGAGAGGAGGAGAAGGTATGAAAAGACGTCTGTGTTGAAACGCTGTGTAAAAGTTTTTGAATACCTAAATCCTCAACCTTTTCTTCAGCTATCTATTCCTTTACAATACGATCGACCAGACACATACCAAGCAATAGTAAAACATGTGTATAATGTATGGTGGAGAGAGAAATCCCTATTCCGCGTTCTTTTGTCCGAATTGAAGAAAAGAAAATACCCAGGAACAAGAAGCGGTTGTGTGGCAGAGTGCAGTATGTTTTTCAGGCGTTCAAAATGACGAGAGCACTCAACGTAACTCAGAGGGGGTTTTACACGGAGAAAAGGAGGAAGTATGGAAAATGAACGAAATCATTCACTATGAGACGGAACAAAAACAGATCTTCCGTCTTCAAGAAGTTGTCCAAGTTTATAAGTACTACATCAAAATCATTGAAAGAAAACGAGTCATCAATTATTTTAATAAGCTGATAAGGTATACGTACATATGTAGGTAAATTAAACGAAGACCTCGTAATGTTGCGCAAAATCATCAGAAATCTTTTAAAATTTCAGAGGTTCCCGACCTTTTAGTGGATGCAAAATTTCAAATCATGAAAAGTCTGTGTAGGCCCAAAACATCTCGCAAATGTACATTTCCCCCGCTTTCCTTCAACCTCTTTACAGCTTGAACTTTATGCATTCATACCATGAAAACAAGTCGTACATACGTGGAGGTTGGAACAGCATGCAAAGAATCATAAATTATCATGGAAGGTGACAGGTGTAATTGAGAAGATGACAAGTTTCGGTTGTGCTTTGTGAACAAGACACGACTAGGGTCTGTCTAACTTGCTAACTTCTGACATAAGTTCCTAGCCGGGGTAGAGAGCCATGGTTGGGTGGCAGAGACGTGCCTACTTAAACATTTTAAATTCATATTCCAAACAAATGTCAGGAAAGTTTTTTTTTTTTTTTTTTTTTAATCCAAGTTTGTAGTTTCCACATTTTCCTCGGATGTTTCCTCACATGAGTTCGCGTTTTGAAGAAGCGGTTCATCCTGATTCATGATTATTTCTACTTAGTATGAAATGGTGGATTAGTTAGCGGTCAAAGGGCCTTATTTGCTCCAGGCATCTGGCTTTCATGACACTCCTTCTTGTCAATGGTCAAATTCTTCAACTGTTCATACCATCTTTGCAAAACTCACAAGCTGTACAGCTGTACCAAAGAGGAGGCAAGAGTACCTTCTAATCCCAGAAGTAACTTTCGTAATGATTGAACAAGCGTACGATGCAGTGATCCATGTTATTTTAACGAGAACTTACAACCCAAGTCTCGACACATATTCGTCGAAATAAACTTTTCGAAAAGTTCCCTGAGAAGACTTGAGGGAAACTATTGTGGCACTGACATACCTAGTACGAAGCACAGTTGTGCATAGGAAAAAGTTTTACTCCTGCTTACAAAAAAGGTCATAATGGAAATATTGTGGATTAGAAAATGAACCCTTTTCCTTTTTTCCTCCACACAAAACTCCTTTTGTTTGCTTCCTCTCTCTGCGCCTCTCCTCTTCCTCCAAACTTTCTCTTGTGCTGGCTCCCTAATTTGAGAGAAACATACAACGCTACGAATTAATAATATTCAAATTTTGACATGACACAGACGGCAGCTTAAAAGAGAGGGATTTTTGTGTTATTCTCCCGTCCAAAATAAAATGATGCTCATACAAAGCTATAGCTATATGTTCAATTTAATTTCATTGGGGCCCAGGAGAGAGGAAGGACTTAGGAGAGGGCCCAATTTTTGTTGGATAATTTAGCCATTTCGTTATAGGGCATTAAATTCAAAACTGGAGGACTTTTTTAATTGCCCTCATATTTCACTAGTTCTCCCATTTCCGTGATGTATTTGTATTATTATTTGTATTATGCAAAGGTTAGGTAACCAATAAAGGTATGGTTCCGCTCTACACAATTTTTCCAAATCGAATATTGTGGATTTGGGAAAGATGTTTTCGCAGTTGCTGCACTTTTCTTGCGAGGAATATTTTGGCACAAACGTTGCATACGTTTTACCAAAGGTATTCTCATCCCCTCCTCCGACGAATACATTATTCCTCGTATGGGTGTCAAAGCCACTTGGTGTAAATATAAACTGTAACATTTCCATTCCACTAGCGAGAGCCAAAAGCACTTCCCTTCAAAGTCCGAAAGGATACGGGGATTAATTTGTTAAGCTGCTTTTCCGTTAATCTTTCGTCCGCTCTCAGTAGCTCTAGGGCGGCTCTGCACACGGTGTGGTGGGAGGATTCTTCAAACAAGGCAAACAATGACCTTGATGTGAGACAACGAGAAAATGAAGGAAGAGGCAGAAGACAAAAAGAAAGACCAAAGAAGAGAATGTAGGCCTTGGATAGTTGAATTGAATTGAAAAGGATGAACGAGGAAAAAGAATAGGAAGACGAAGATGAAAAAAATAAATTGTGAAGAGTTTTGTCTTTCTTTCTTTTTGTTCCGAAGGGAAAGAAGTGGAAGGAAGGAAATAATGGAGGGTGATAGGTAATAGAATTCTCTCTAGGTGAGTCTTCAATCTACACTATGGTCGATTGAAATCATTAGGAACACACACACAGTACATAGTACATACCCTCATTCGACCGCCAGCGTCGATTGCCTTCGACAGACACTCTTAAGGTGTGTCCACACATAATCGACCGGCCATCGATCTGAGCTGAATTTATGTTATCGACGAAGTGTGGACGGTTCTGTTCACATCGATCGACGGCCGGTAGACCATGTGTACTCGTAGACACACCTTTAGACGTCCCTTAAACATGAGCCTCCCCAATGAACTTCATCCTACTGATAAGTACATAGATAGGAAAAGGGGATACTTTTTCCAATGATTAGGGGAGGGAATGGAATGGTTACAAGACGATGTTGCAAGTTACAAGGTGGCTTACTGGGATCTTCTAGAAAGTAGAAAGAGAACAAGTGGAAAGCGGACAATCTGTGGTGGCATATGCTGAAACAGGAGGTAAATGTGGCATAGTTAGACTAATTTATGCTATGATACTAATTTTTGTTTTAACTGATTCTCCTTAGGTTCCCCAACTCACGAGTACCAATCCCGAACAACTTTACTCGAGATTTACTTTAGCCATACTAAAACTAATACAGTTTCAGTTTACTGTTATCAGATAACTGATTCTCCTTAGGTTCCCCAACTCACGAGTACCAATCCCGAACAACTTTACTCGAGATTTACTTTAGCCATACTAAAACTAATGCAGTTTCAGTTTACTGTTATCAGAAAAACTACTGATTAGTTACCTCCCAGTATAGCAATAATAGCATCGCTCCGTCATCATCAGAACCAATATAAATTTTTCAAAGAAACTTTTTATCTCAAGACAAATTTCTTACTCAGTTTGAAAAGTTTTTCATTTTTATTGCGAACGTTTTTTGTATGGCGGAAAATCTGTAACAAAACGGGAGAAACATCTTGAATGTTTTATAATCCTTGTTTTATTTATATCCTGATGACAGTTGCAACTCTGACGAGCCTCTGAATCTGTAATGTGACAGATGCAGCCTGTCAGGAAATTAGGACAGGGCAGGTACATAAAAAGGTATACAGTATACATAACTTACTGGTGTGATAGCTGGGATTGAACCCACGCCCTCCTGATTACCAAGCAAGTACTTTGAACAACCCCATCGAGGCCGAGGTAGGCATATTGCAAATTACTAGTCTGTATGAAAGGTACATCTACAGTTCTACATACTAGCATATCAGCTTGTGCTGGCTCCCTAATTTGAGAGAAACATACAACGCTACGAATTAATAATATTCAAATTTTGACATGACACAGACGGCAGCTTAAAAAAGAGAGAGGGATTTTTGTGTTATTCTCTCGTCCAAAATAAAATGATGCTCATACAAAGCTATAGCTATATGTTCAATTTAATTTCATTGGGGCCCAGGAGAGAGGAAGGACTTAGGAGAGGGCCCAATTTTTGTTGGATAATTTAGCCATTTCGTTATAGGGCATTAAATTCAAAACTGGAGGACTTTTTTAATTGCCCTCATATTTCACTAGTTCTCCCATTTCCGTGATGTATTTGTATTATTATTTGTATTATGCAAAGGTTAGGTAACCAATAAAGGTATGGTTCCGCTCTACACAATTTTTCCAAATCGAATATTGTGGATTTGGGAAAGATGTTTTCGCAGTTGCTGCACTTTTCTTGCGAGGAATATTTTGGCACAAACGTTGCATACGTTTTACCAAAGGTATTCTCATCCCCTCCTTTTCGTTATAGGGCATTAAATTCAAAACTGGAGGACTTTTTTAATTGCCCTCATATTTCACTAGTTCTCCCATTTCCGTGATGTATTTCTATTATGCGAAGGTTAGGTAACCAATAAAGGTATGGTTTCGCTATACACAATTTTTCCAAATCGAATATTGTGGATTTGGGAAAGATGTTTTCGCAGTTGCTGCACTTTTCTTGCGAGGAACATTTTGGCATAAGCGTTGCATACGTTTTACCACAACTAAAGGTATTCTCATCCCCTCTTTCACCGACGAATACATTATTCCTCGTATGGGTGTCAAAGCCACTTGGTGTAAATATAAACTGTAACATTTCCATTCCACTAGCGAGAGCCAAAAGCACTTCCCTTCAAAGTCCGAAAGGATACGGGGATTAATTTGTTAAGCTGCTTTTCCGTTAATCTTTCGTCCGCTCTCAGTAGCTCTGGGGCGGCTCTGCACACGGTGTGGTGGGAGGATTCTTCAAACAAGGCAAACAATAACCTTGATGAGGGAACGAGAAACTGAAGGAAGAGGGCATCAGAAGAAGAAGAAGAAGAAGAAGAAGAAGAAGAAGAAGAAGAAGAAGAAGAAGAAGAAGAAGAAAAAAGACCAAAGAAGAGAATGTAGGTCTTGGATAACGGAAAAGGATGAACGAGGAAAAAGAATAGGAAGATGAAGGAGTAAAATTTAAATTGAGGAGTGTACTTATCTACCTTTCTTTTGCTCTGAAGGGAAAGAGGTGGAAGGAAGGAAAAAATGGAGGGTGACAGGCCTTAGAGTTCTCTATAGGCGCGTCTCCAATCTACACTATGGTTTCTCATTCGACCGTTTGCGGTCGATCGCCGTCGACAGACACTTTTAAGGTGTGTCCAATATAGTGGACCGCTGGTCGATCGACATCGATCTGAGCTGAATCTATGTTATCGATGAAGTGTGGACGGTTCTGTTCACATCGATCGACGGCCGGTAGACCATGTGTAGACACACCTTTAGACGTCCCTTAAACATGAGCCTCCCCAATGAACTTCATCCTACTGATAAGTACATAGATAGGACGAGGGCCTATCATGTCCTTCTACCTTCGATTTCGAGACCATAAGACCTTAGCAGTTACAGTTTCCTCTATCAAAGCTCTTAAAAAAAAAAAAAAAAAATTACCAAAAAATGTGAGGAAATTTTTTTTTTTTTTTTTTTTTTTTTTTTAAATCCAAGTTTGTAGTTTCCACATTTTCCTCGGATGTTTCCTCACTTGAGTTCGCGTTTTGAAGTAGCGGTTTATCATGATTCATGACTGTTTCTACTTAGTATGAAATGGTGAATGGGTTAGCGGTCAAAGAGCCTTATTAAGCCTTATTTGCTCCAGGCATCCCCGGCTTTCATGACACTCCTTCTTGTCAATGGTCAAATTCTTCAACTGTTCATACCATCTTTGCAAAACTCACAAGCTGTACAGCTGTACCAAAGAGGAGGCAAGAGTACCTTCTAATCCCAGAAGTAACTTTCGTAATGATTGAACAAGCGTACGATGCAGTGATCCATGTTATTTTAACGAGAACTTACAACCCAAGTCTCGACACATATTCGCCGAAATAAACTTTTCGAAAAGTTCCCTGAGAAGACTTGAGGGAAACTATTGTGGCACTGGCATACCTAGTACCAAGCACAGTTGTGCATAGAAAAAAGTTTTACTCCTGCTTACAAAAAAGGTCATAATGGAAATATTGTGGATTAGAAAATGAACCCTTTTCCATTTTTCCTCCACACAAAACTCCTTTTGTTTGCTTCCTCTCTCTGCGCCTCTCCTCTTCCTCCAAACTTTCTCTTGTGCTGGCTCCCTAAGTAGATAGTCACCCTTTCGAGCTGTCTTCTCCCCGAATGAGAACGGATTCACCGAGAGATTCACAGACTAGGTGTCTGATGTAGGTATCATGTGAGGACATGGAGTAAAGTTGTTATATTATTCACAAGTCGTTCTGTATTCCGGCGTACATGATGCACCTAGAAATGCCATAAACATGGAAAATGCATACAGAAAATGGAATGCACATGTACTTCTCTCCACGCGAAGAAATAAACGAATACCATTCGAAATGTGTACAGGGGTTGATGGAAGTTTTGAGATGTCCCTCGTGTTCACTGTTCAATCACACAAAAGAAGCCCTGGTTCGATTCTCGACGATGAAAGTTATTTGATCAGCAGTATTATTGGGAAACGCTGACGTTGTTTATTTGCTGACCTTAAGGTATTTGTATACGAGTACTTTATATAATGATTTGCATTTTTTCCGATACCCAACTCTTTCTGTTTTGCTGATGTGTTGGGTCGACTTTTGTACCCTTTCTGAGAGTTCCCAGCTGTACTACCTATTCCTAATTAGGGATTTTAAGGCCTACCTGACATCCCTTAAGCCCCAACGAAATCCTTATAGCCCTATATTTGACTGAATTTATAACACCAATTCGTTTAATATCCAAATAAGATAGCTTTTGTTCCATTTGCTTTTACCAAATGTATAGCTATATTCGAAGAGTTCGATAAGATATCTTACATATTCTTGAGAGTTCATTGCGGCGGGCGGGCGTCAGTCGTTACATTAATAAGACTTACCGGGCTTTCAACATTAGCAACGAGTGTCCATGATGAAGTAAGCCTACTTAAAGATATGATTGCTCGAGTTCCATGGAATTAATCAAAAATAGAACAAAATTCTTCAAAATGTCTTTATTCGAAGACGTGACACACGTATTCAATTAATGTCACACCTTATAGCAACGAGTGTCCATGATGAAGTAAGCCTACTTAAAGATATGATTGCTCGAGTTCCATGGAATTAATCAAAAATAGAACAAAATTCCTCAAAATATCTTTATTCGAAGACGTGACACACGTATTCAATTAATGTCACACCTTACTGAACTCTGTTCCCGGTACCAATTTTATTGTATCCGATATCGTTAAGCCTAATATAGGGAAAATCCAACCTAATAAAGATTAATATGACCGAGCACAAATAATGCTAACAAGAAACGCGATGAAGGAAACAAGGAAAACGGTGAAGGAAGATGGAAAGAAGACAAGGAAGAGGACGAATAGGAAGAAAAAGGAAGAAGAAGTGTCATTATTTTTTGTCTTCAAAGGAAGACTGACACTTTCCATTGATGCCATCAATTTTTCACTTGTTGTTATGTAGAAGAAAATAATACGGGGAACCGAGGGGGTGGGAAGAGAAAATATCTTCCTGTCATTAATCTTGAATAAACTTTTACCGTGAGAGAAAGGGAATGACGGAAAGGGATAAAAAAGTTGCGGGGAGAAAGGGAGGGAATCTTTTCTCTCAAACAAAAGATAAAGGAAATTATGACGGTGACTTGGATGGGAAGATTCCATCACTCCGCGGAGGGGGAGAAGAGAGCAGGTGGGATACAATAAACGTCAATCACATTGTTTGTTTCTCGTTAATAATAAAGAAACGCGATGAAGGAAACAAGGAAAACGGTGAAGGAAGATGGAAAGAAGACAAGGAAGAGGACGAATAGGAAGAAAAAGGAAGAAGAAGTGTCATTATTTTTTGTCTTCAAAGGAAGACTGACACTTTCCATTGATGCCATCAATTTTTCACTTGTTGTTATGTAGAAGAAAATAATACGGGGAACCGAGGGGGTGGGAAGAGAAAATATCTTCCTGTCATTAATCTTGAATAAACTTTTACCGTGAGAGAAAGGGAATGACGGAAAGGGATAAAAAAGTTGCGGGGAGAAAGGGAGGGAATCTTTTCTCTCAAACAAAAGATAAAGGAAATTATGACGGTGACTTGGATGGGAAGATTCCATCACTCCGCGGAGGGGGAGAAGAGAGCAGGTGGGATACAATAAACGTCAATCACATTGTTTGTTTCTCGTTAATAATAAAGTGATTCCTTTCGCCTTGTTAGAGAAGCCTCCAGAAGCCTCGAAATTTTTCCTTGGCACGAGGTGCTGAGGCCGGGAACAAAAACAACACCAATAATGAGGGTGGAATTCTCCAAAATTTAGAGGAGACTTCTGTTTAATTCGATTCAACTGGGAGAGCTCTTACAGCAAAACCACAATAAATTCAATATGGTTTCAAAGTTCCAATGATGTACTTGGATATCTAGCCATTCTAGCCCAATAAAGTAAAAGACTAAAACAAAATTGCAAATTATGGAATGACAACACTAGGTACGCAATCATTGTTATTAGGACTTTCCGTTGGCAATTTTCCAAAAATCAAAATGATAAAAAAAAGAACTTTGCAAATTACAAAACAATTTACTTAAATGTTATACCTCGAAAAGTCTGCAGCACATCCTTAACAGAAGCCTTTGTGTAGCTGCTATTTTGAATTTGGTTGATTAGAAAGTTTTTAAGCTGCGAATTATTTTGCTGAGAGCTTTTTGAAAACCGCCGTGGCATGTTTACCATTTATTATGATCCACTTTTCGCACAAACTTTTCTATACGATAAATTGAAATTGAGATATGTATTAACCTAATGACTTTTGGTTAAGCGCCTAATTTGGCGAAAAAAGTTTCACTTTATTTAGATTTTAGATGAGAAAGTCCCACTCCCTCGTGAGTTCTTCGTATTTGTGCCTGTAGACATTTAAGGCCATAAATTGAAATTGAGATATGTATTAACCTAATGACTTTTGGTTAAGCGCCTAATTTGGCGAAAAAAGTTTCACTTTATTTAGATTTTAGGTGAGAAAGTCCCACTCCCTCGTGAGTTCTTCGTATTTGTGCCTGTAGACATTTAAGGCCATGGAACAGGACCATGTTATCATCCATCAGGATTCTTTAAAAGGAGCCAGAAGCAAAAGGGCATTGATGATTGGTAATTGCAGCTCTGTTTTTAAACAACACAATAACCGTAATAGAAAGTAATACCATGTTTCGGTTAGGATTCAGTTGCATGCCATTTAATTTTCCATGCATGGCCATGATTAAGGCCATGGAACAGGACCATGTAATCATCCATCAGGATTCTTTAAAAGGAGCCAGAAGCAAAAGGGCATTGATGATTGGTAATTGTAGCTCTGTTTTTAAACAACACAATAACGGTAATAGAAAGTAATACCATGTTTCGGTTAGGATTCAGTTGCATGCCATTTAATTTTCCATGCATGGCCATGGATTCTAGATAATGGAACTTCGCATGTTCACATGTAATTAAGCAAATCTTTTCTTATTTAAATAATGAAATAGTTTTGAATACTTTTTTTCTCTCTTCTATTTAAGGACGAAAATAAAAACTAGTTAAATAATGAAACTAGAAATTAACTCAAATATTGTACAGGGGGATTGAAATTTTTTGTAAATTGTGTTGGGTACCAATTTGCAACATATTTGCATTTTTTTCCGCGCGTGGACTAAAAAGTATCTAATGTGGTCATTCCTAAAAAGAGGAAATTATTTTGTTAATGGGACTGAAAAATCTCTTCGTTCTTGAACAGAGGAAATGATTTTGTTAGTGGGACTGAAAAGTCTCTTCGTTCTTGAACAAGCAGCAAGCATGTGCAGGCGCTCGTCTTTTAGTAGCGCATAGTCACCTGCAAAACCAAACCTCCTAACTAAAATACAGTAGAACCTCGATTATATCAACTAATTGGGACCGAGGGTAGTTGATAAATTCGAGGTTCTGTATAAAAGTTGATATAATCGAGGTTCTACTGTATGATAAAGACTCTTCATAAGTTCATACTACTAATAGTCCCGCGTCTACGCCTCCAATGTGTGGCGGGCCCTAATCTTTAAACTCAATAGTTCTCACATTTTCAAAATTCATGGCGGCCTTTGTCCCCTCTAGACGGACACTTCATGTCAACACAGCAGTGGTAGCTCAGGGACTGGTGGGTCCACCAAATCCTCGCTCTCCCAGGCAGCAGTCTACACTGCTCAAGATCTTAGAAACCGTAGTAGAATTAGGAAAAAAGTGTCTGAAGAACAAAGCTGACTCGCACTCCCTTGCGACAACACAATAACCGTAATAGAAAGTAATACCATGTTTCGGTTAGGATTCAGTTGCATGCCATTTAATTTTCCATGCATGGCCATGACCACTATGCTTCCAAGACAACATATGTAGGGAAATCAGTGAGTTGGTGGACCAGGTGAATGATTTGAAGAGTCAGGAGGACCCTGACTATGATCCTGATTATTCGGCCACTATGCTTCCAAAACGTATCCAGTATCCATCTACTCCTCAAATACAGCAACAAACACGGTATGCTAAAAAATAATGTGGTATAAGTATAATGGTATTTGAATATAATCCTTTCTCGTACGCTACGGAATGAGGATACCACGGGGTCATGATGAACCATAATGAAAGCCCATTTGAGTCTTGACCCCATTTGAGGGAACATCCCGGTGTCTCGTAATCTTTCCTGTCTCTTCCCCAGCTTAAGTCCATACAAAGGACTTATGAAAAGGTCATAGGGGAGTTGGTATTTGAATATAATCCTTTCTCGTACGCTACGGAATGAGGATACCACGGGGTCATGATGAACCATAATGAAAGCCCATTTGAGTCCTGACCCCATTTGAGGGAACATCCCGGTGTCTCATAATCTTTCCTGTCTCTTCCCCAGCTTAATTCCATACAAAGGACTTATGAAAAGGTCATAGGGGAGCCCTGGGAGAGGAGAAGGAGGTTGAGACACGGAGATCTCGAGAAAGGAAAAGGTATTATGAAAAAGTAGTGTACTGAGAGTTTATTCTATTAAAAAATATACAATTTTAATAATTTCCTCTCTGAGGATTCTTTATGTACGTTGCCACGTCTTTTGTGCACTACCTGACTACCCTAATTAAAATCCTGAGGATTGAGCTAATGGTGGAGATGCTACCTCAGAACAGGAGTATCTTACTTGCTATACAATTTTAATAATTTCCTCTCTGAGGATTCTTTATGTACGTTGCCACGTCTTTTGTGCACTACCTGACTACCTTAAGTAAAATCCCGAGGATTGAGCTAATGGTGGAGATGCTATCTCAGAACAGGAGTATCTTACTAGCCAGCCATAGCCACTAACAATCGGACCGTCTGACAGACCCGGGTTTGTCAGATGGTCCGAGCGTGAGTGGCCGAAATAAATAATGACAGATCGTGGAGGTCTGGAAGTAGACTCATTAGATGAAAAGTGGAAACCCTTTTCATTTACTTTGTGCGTTGACGCTGTTTTATAAGAAGAATCGACTGCGCCAATTTGTTATAAGTATAAGGAAAGGTATACAATTTTAATAATTTCCTCTCTGAGGATTCTTTATGTACGTTGCCACGTCTTTTGTGCACTACCTGACTACCTTAAGTAAAATCCTGAGGATTGAGCTAATGGTGGAGATGCTACCTCAGAACAGGAGTATCTTACTAGCCAGCCATAGCCACTAACAATCGGACCATCTGACAGACCCGGGTTTGTCAGATGGTCTGAGCGTGAGTGGCCGAAATAAATAATGACAGATTGTGGAGGTCTAGAGGTAGACTCATTACTCATTAGATGAAAAGTGGAATCCCTTTTCATTTACTTTGTGCGTTGACGCTGTTTTATAAGAAGAATCGACTGCGCCAATTTGTTATAAGTATAAGGAAAGGCTTTTCACCTTCTTCTTATGTGGTTTCTTTACCATTTTCTTTATGCATGAAAAAAGCTCTTGCTACTAACTACGCCTTAGCCATCCCTCCGTCTTTCATTTCATTTCCTTATTTCCCATTCCTCGACACAAAACCACGATTAAATTAGAAACTTCTTTCCTGTAATTCCAAGCCACTGTTGATATAAACATTAAACATGGAGCAAGAGAGATGGAGGGAGGGAGAGAGAGGGTTTGGTTAGTCTCGGCGTGCTTTCTAGAGGAAAGTGTAAGAAACCTTTGGTTTCTTCTTTCTCCTTTTTCCCCCCTCCTCGCACCTTAAAACTCTACCCTTTCTATCTGTTTTTATCTCATCTCTTTGCGCTCCATTCTTCAAATGTTACTGGTTTGAGGTCATTATGGCTGGTTCTCACGACTTGAACGTCTTATAAAAATAGCTCAATTCCACCATGTCTTTGCCCTCATTTAGAGTATGAGCATAGAGGTCCAACCAGTTGGCAATCTCTGGAAAAACCGGATGGAGGTTGTATGCTATAGATAATAGCTGATGTAAGCACTATAGAATGGCTGGCCTGACTCTACCTAAGCTTTGATTCTTGCTGTGTCAGTGATTCACGTCTCATTCACTCTTTGATCCTTGAATATGCTTGGTACAGTACAGGGGGGTGTCTATTTTCCCCAAACACAATGGTGGCATTGACCGGTAAATTAGAACCCAGTCTCTACTAATCTGAATTCATCTCTCCCCTCATACTCATACGGGAATGAAAGTTCTGCATACATACACACATAACTCATATGGCAATAAGGGGAAAAGGCTGAGGCTCTTGAATGGGATATTAATATGTTGGACCATTTCCAGAAATCTCTCACTCCCACGCTCCCACGGTTAATCGTAAAACTACGCTCTGCTCAAGTGTGTAGGGGACTTTCGGTTAACACCAATGAGTCTGGAGGGGTTCATATGGTTGACTGAGCAAAGAGAGATCCAAGTTTTAACTCCGTGAATTTTCCTTTAGCTTTTGTCTGTTTGCACCTATAAACCATAACATTTGAAAGGTTAGTTACATTTTGAGCAAGTTCGACAAAAATATTCACCACAAAGGAACTTGGTTTATATTTTGGAATCGATCTTTCAACCTTGTCCTCAGTAAGTTAACTAATCCACAGTTTTGAAGGTTACCGCTTGCCACCAAAAAGTAAACTAGAAAAGGTTAAAAAGAAAATGGATAAAGAGGAAACAGGGAGAGGAGAGAATAATACGTTTCTTTTCAAGTGAGCGATCTTTCAACCTGCCTTGTCCTCAGTAAGTTAACTAATCCACAGTTTTGAAGGTTACCGCTTGCCATCAAAAAGTAAACTAGAAAAGGTTAAAAAGAAAATGGATAAAGAGGAAACAGGGAGAGGAGAGAATAATAGTGAGTTGTGGAAATCCATGTATTTTTTTATACGTTTCTTTTCAAGTGAGTATGTTGGACCATTTCCAGAAATCTCTCACTCCCACGCTCCCACGGTTAATCGTAAAACTACGCTCTGCTCAAGTGTGTAGGGGACTTTGGGTTAACACCAATGAGTCTGGAGGGGTTCATATGGTTGACTGAGCAAAGAGAGGTCCAAGTTTTAACTCCGTGAATTTTCCTTTAGCTTTTCTGTCTGTTTGCACCTATAAACCATAACATTTGAAAGGTTAGTTAGGTACATTTTGAGTAAGTTAGACAAAAATATTCACCACAAAGGAACTTGTTTCATATTTTGGAATCGATCTTTCAGGAGAGGTCCAAGTTTTAACTCCGTGAATTTTCCTTTAGCTTTTCTGTCTGTTTGCACCTATAAACCATAACATTTGAAAGGTTAGTTACATTTTGAGTAAGTTAGACAAAAATATTCACCATAAAGGAACTTGGTTTATATTTTGGAATCGATCTTTCAACCTGCCTTGTCCTCAGTAAGTTAACTAATCCACAGTTTTGAAGGTTACCGCTTGCCATCAAAAAGTAAACTAGAAAAGGTTAAAAAGAAAATGGATAAAGAGGAAACAGGGAGAGGAGAGAATAATAGTGAGTTATGGAAATCCATGTATTTTTTTTATACGTTTTTTTTCAAGTGAGTTACTGTGAATGCAATATTGTTGTATTTTTTCATTATTCTATTTCATATCTTTACTCTTTTTGCATTAAATTTATTACTCAGCTAGAAACTTTCATTGCTCCGTTTAAATAATTAGATATGCATGTCGATAGAGACTGCAAAGATTATTTCAAATGGTTGAATCCTTTGAAGAAGAGGAAGGAAAAAATTATATAAAATAGAATACAAATAAAACAGAAGATAAAACCAATATGCACTTGAAGTTGAATAATGTCCCTTTCAATTTGGATATTGTGGTTAAACTTTTTCTCATACAAAATAGCGATTTTAAGTCATTTTCTTCACGACTAGAAGCGATCACCAAAGCTATTTGGATAATCACTTTAATACCTTTTTTACGTATTTGTGTGCGTACCTTTTTTCACCAAAACGTACTGTACTGTCACCCACCCATCTCCCATTGGGTGGATGACAAGGGCCACACAGCTCCCCAATTATATGCTAGTCAAAAGCACCAGAAACTTTCTGTCAGAAAGTCAGAGAAGTTTCTCGTTGAAATATTTACAATAGAAGTTCGAGTGCAAATTAAACTTGTCTCTAATTATTGTAGATAGTATCCTTTTCATTTACTTTGTGCGTTGACGCTGTTTTATAAGAAGAATCGACTGCGCCAATTTGTTATAAGGAAAGGTTTTTCACCTTCCTTTTCATTTACTTTGTGCGTTGACGCTGTTTTATAAGAAGAATCGACTGCGCCAATTTGTTATAAGGAAAGGTTTTTCACCTTCTTATGTGGTTTCTTTACCATTTTCTTTATACATGAAAAAAGCTCTTGCTACTAACTACGCGACTACGCCTTAGCCATCCCTCCGTCTTTCATTTCATTTCCTTATTTCCCATTCCTCGACACAAAACCACGATTAAATTAGAAACTTCTTTCCTGTAATTCCAAGCCACTGTTGATATAAACATTAAACATTGAGCAAGAGAGAGGGAGGGAGAGAGAGAGGGTTTGTTTAGTCTCGGCGTGCTTTCTAGAGGAAAGTGTAAGAAACCTTTGGTTTCTTGTTTCTCCTGTTTCCTCCCTCCTCGCACCTTACAACTCTACCCTTTCTATCTGTTTTTATCTCATCTCCTTGCGCTCCATTCTTCAAATGTTACTGGTTTGAGCTCATTATGGCTGGTTCCCACGACTTGAACTTATGAAAATAGCTCAATTTCAACATATCTTTGCCCTCATTTAGAGTATGAGCATAGAGGTCCAACCAGCTGGCAATCTCTGGAAAAACCGGATGGAGGTTGTATGCTATAGCTGATGTGAGCACTACAGAATGGCTGGCCTGACTCTACCTAAGCTTTGATTCTTGCTGTGTCAGTGATTCACGTCTCACTCACTCAGGATAAAGACTCTTTGATCCTTGAATACACGCTTGGTACAGTACAGGGGGGTGCCTATTTTCCCCAAACACAATGGTGGCATTGACCGGTAAATTAGAACCCAGTCTCTACTAATCTGAATTCATCTCTCCCCTCATACTCATACGGGAATGAAAGTTCCGCATACATACACATAACTCATATGGCAATAAGGGGAAAAGGCTGAGGCTCTTGAATGGGATATTAATATGTTGGACCATTTCCAGAAATCTCTCACTCCCACGCTCCCACGGTTAATCGTAAAACTACGCTCTGCTCAAGTGTGTAGGGGACTTTGGGTTAACACCAATGAGTCTGGAGGGGTTCATATGGTTGACTGAGCAAAGAGAGGTCCAAGTTTTAACTCCGTGAATTTTCCTTTAGCTTTTCTGTCTGTTTGCACCTATAAACCATAACATTTGAAAGGTTAGTTACATTTTGAGCAAGTTCGACAAAAATATTCACCACAAAGGAACTTGGTTTATATTTTGGAATCGATCTTTCAACCTGCCTTGTCCTCAGTAAGTTAACTAATCCACAGTTTTGAAGGTTACCGCTTGCCATCAAAAAGTAAACTAGAAAAGGTTAAAAAGAAAATGGATAAAGAGGAAACAGGGAGAGGAGAGAATAATAGTGAGTTGTGGAAATCCATGTATTTTTTTATACGTTTCTTTTCAAGTGAGTTACTGTGAATGCAATATTGTTGTATTTTTTCATTATTTTATTTCATATCTTTACTCTTTTTGCATTAAATTTATTACTCAGCTAGAAACTTTCATTGCTCCGTTTAAATAATTAGATATGCATGTCGATAGAGACTGCAAAGATTATTTCAAATGGTTGAATCCTTTGAAGAAGAGGAAGGAAAAAATTATATAAAATAGAATACAAATAAAACAGAAGATAAAACCAATATGCACTTGAAGTTGAATAATGTCCCTTTCAATTTGGATATTGTGGTTAAACTTTTTCTCATACAAAATAGCGATTTTAAGTCATTTTCTTCACGACTAGAAGCGATCACCAAAGCTATTTGGATAATCACTTTAATACCTTTTTTACGTATTTGTGTGCGTACCTTTTTTCACCAAAACGTACTGTACTGTCACCCACCCATCTCCCATTGGGTGGATGACAAGGGCCACACAGCTCCCCAATTATATGCTAGTCAAAAGCACCAGAAACTTTCTGTCAGAAAGTCAGAGAAGTTTCTCGTTGAAATATTTACAATAGAAGTTCGAGTGCAAATTAAACTTGTCTCTAATTATTGTAGATAGTATATAGTCACCCTTTCGAGCTGTCTTCTCCCCGAATGAGAACGGATTCACCGAGAGATTCACAGACTAGGTGTCTGATGTAGGTATCATGTGAGGACATGGAGTAAAGTTGTTATATTATTCACAAGTCGTTCTGTATTCCGGCGTACATGATGCACCTAGAAATGCCATAAACATGGAAAATGCATACAGAAAATGGAATGCACATGTACTTCTCTCCACGCGAAGAAATAAACGAATACCATTCGAAATGTGTACAGGGGTTGATGGAAGTTTTGAGATGTCCCTCGTGTTCACTGTTCAATCACACAAAAGAAGCCCTGGTTCGATTCTCGGCGAACCCGAAACATGGTCAGCAAAAGTATTAAAAAAATTAGAACGGCCTTGTAAGCCAGATTGAGGGTTCGATTCCCGCCCAGGGCGGATTTTATCGTACACAAGTAGGTTTGTTTTTCGGAACGGCTGGTTTTCTCCTATGTTCTCGACGAACCCGAAACATGGTCAGCAAAAGTATTAAAAAAATTAGAACGGCCTTGTAAGCCAGATTGAGGGTTCGATTCCCGCCCGGGGCGGATTTTATCGTACACAGATAGGTTCGTTTTTCGGAACGGCTGGTTTTCTCCTATCCTGCCTTCGTTCTCTCTTCGCATTCATCAGTAAATGGTTTCTTCAAATTAAATTGATCCCAAGGGCAAGGCAATGTCTAAACCCTTGACAAATGGAGTGTGCCTGAAGGTATGTGATGTGTTCCAATCAACTCGACCCCTCAGTTACAGATCCCTCTATCAAACCTCTAAAAAAGTATAAATACATGGTCAGCAAAAGTATTAAAAAAATTAGAACGGCCTTGTAAGCCAGATTGAGGGTTCGATTCCCGCCCAGGGCGGATTTTATCGTTCGTTTTTCGGAACGGCTGGTTTTCTCCTATCCTGCCTTCGTTCTCTCTTCGCTTTCATCAGTAAATGGTTTCTTCAAATTAAATTGATCCCAAGGGCAAGGCAATGTCTAAACCCTTGACAAATGGAGTGTGCCTGAAGGTATGTGATGTGTTCCAATCAACTCGACCCCTCAGTTACATACAGTTACAGATCCCTCTATCAAACCTCTAAAAAAGTATAAACACCAATCTTTGGGCAGAAATGACAGTAGTACAAATCCTAAAAGTTAAACTTACATGCCAGGAACAAGTCTTGTAGGGATTGCGCGCTTTGACAGAGAATGGACCAGATTTCTATTTCAGACAGACCTTGGCACTTTCTCAAGGTCAAAGCTTCGGCCACAGTGACGTCATCAGGGTCCATGCTGAAACACAAAACAAAAGGGTTCTTCAAATATTTCAGACAGACCTTGGCACTTTCTCAAGGTCAAAGCTTCGGCCACAGTGACGTCATCAGGGTCCATGCTGAAACACAAAACAAAAGCGTTCTTCAAATACTAAACTTGATTGAGTTAATTTCACAAAACAGCAAATACACAAAACAAAAGGGTTCTTCCATGAAACAAAATAGTTAAAAGGGTTCTTGGTAAAATGAAGTTGGGGGCTTAGCCTTTAAATGTACCTTAGTATAAGGATTGTCCTCCCGTGCTCAGTGAGAAATCCAAGACTTTCGGAGAACGAAGGAAACTACGATCCCCCTCCCCCAAAAGCTTTATTTGAAATTCTCCGGGCAGATGAAATATTTCACTCATGGAAAGATATAGTGGGAGCGCAGAAAAATACAATAAAAAACATTATTATTGTCGAGGCCGAACGACCATAAGGGTTAATCCAGAATGGGTTAACCCGACACGCTCGAAACTTGTAGAATCAAACCAAAATTTCGTACCGCTTGAGCCTGGTGAAACGTCAACAGGCGATACAGCTTCAGTTCTCTTGTGGTTACCAACGAGTCAATAGCGCTCTTGTGTCCTTTGTTTCGGTGAATCACACGACGCTCTTCCGATCTAAAAATCAGGACTAAAATTTAAAAATTCAAGGCTGTTGTTGTGGATGACCAGTTTTGTGGGTCATGAAATTATAAAGTAATAACGGAATGTGAAGAAAAAAAAAAGAGGAAAAACGAGGTCTCCTCTTTAATATGCTGTCGAGTTTCCTCTTTGTAAAAAAATTGCTGTCTTCTGCGGAGAATTTTTCTTACGTAGGTGGGGGTGGGGGAAAATTCCTTTTTAATTATTGAAAAATTCGAAACGTTGAAATTTTTGAAAAATTAGGCTCGCCCTAAAAAATAACTTTGAAAGACAAGACGAAGACGTATTTGAAAAGATATTCTCTCTCTCTCTTGCCTTTCTCTCTGAAAATTTCAGCTCCAAGGGTATCCTCTCAGGGGTTTCTTAAATAAATAAAAATTAAACCCTATTCGAAGTTATAAAGAATTTTAATTATTGAAAAATTCGAAACGTTGAAATTTTTGAAAAATTAGGCTCGCCCTAAAAAATAACTTTGAAAGACAAGACGAAGACGTCTTTGAAAAGATATTCTCTCTCTCTCTCTCTCTCTCTCTCTTGCCTTTCTCTCTGAAAATTTCAGCTTTCAGCAAGGGTATCCTCTCAAGGGTTTCTTAAATAAATAAAAATTAAACCCTATTCGAAGTTATAAAGAACAGGCCTATCAACAGGACCACCCTCTCAAGAGTTCCTGGACAAACAATAGCATACGAGTCAATAAGTAAACTGATGGCAAACAACAAATAACACAGGAATCTGAACTAAGGTCAATACAAGAAAAAACGTAAAGAATAAATAAGTAAACACATACGGGGACAAGAGAAACATGTGAAAGCTCTTTGAGGCATTCCTTTCTCCAGAAAATGCTATTGAAGAGTGTTTTATCTCAGTAAAGTAAAAACTACACACATAAAGTTCCTAAGGTGGACATTTACTGTGTTAGCTGTACTAAGGTCAATACAAGAAAAAACGTAAAGAATAAATAAGTAAACACATACGGGGACAAGAGAAACATGTGAAAGCTCTTTGAGGAATTCCCTTCTCCAGAAAATGCTATTGAAGAGTGTTTTATCTCAATAAAGTATAAACTACACATATAAAGTTCCTAAGGTGGACATTTACTGTGTTAGATTTAAATCCAGGTTTCTCTTATTTCTCACATAATAATGATTTGAACTTTCGTTGGTGCTGTTTTGGTTGCTGAATGGTTTAAACTTTAAGAAGTTTAAATTTCGTGTCTTCCTCCAAAAGGATTGACTTTTATTATCATTATTATGTCTATTGATTTCACTTGTTCCTTGTTCTGCTTCCTCTTACCATTTTTATTTGTCAACTTAAATTTATATTCCTTCACGAGTAGCTATACATTTTGTACAAGAAAGAGGTCTCGTCTTAGGAAGTGTCCTAATGCCCTCCACTCATGCTCAGACTGTGTCAGATCACCTGGGAGACCTCGGTCTGAAGATTTTTCCCCACACACGCTCAGACGGTCTGAGAATGGCTGACATAAGACGTTTATTTTATTTTCCGTGTATGTCCGCCACTAGTTCCACCAACGTTTACAAAGGGAGATTAAAACATTTCCGTTAACGTCTTTGGTTTTGTTTGTTCAGTACTGAATGTTCAAATAAAGAACAGCACAATGCGTGAAACATGGGGACTAAAGGTGACACACACACACAGTAAGAATGCCATACATTTTAACCTGAATATGTCAAGAACACAGAAGGGGAGACTGGCAAAATAAATAAAATAATAATGGGAACTGAAACTGACGATACGATTGCCGGTTACCTACTGGAGAGGAAGAAGGAATAGGAGTGGATATTAGCAACAGGAACAACAAATATATTATAGGTAGGTACATTGGTATCAATTTTAGAGGAAGATTTGACGTATCTCAAGTGAGATGTTCACAGTGATATGGTTTGAGAATTCACAATCCAGTGCTGTTTTGACATAAAACACAAAATCATAGTGGTGTTATCTGATTGAAAATAGAGAAAGACACCGAAGAAAGAAAGAGAGAGAACGCGGGAGGGAGGTAGAAAGAGAGAGGGGGAATAACATTGAGAACAGCGGTTAGAGTTGCGAAATAGAGTGCTAATTTGTAGACAAAACAATGTCGCTGTATCTATCCGAATAAAATCTACGCTAATTATGAAAATAATAACGTCTACATAGTACAAAAATACTAACCTACTAGATTAGAGGTAGGTAACTGGATGAAAAACGGGTAGTGACGGTAGTGCCTAGCCTAGCGTAGGTACTATTAGTATAGAAGGTAAAAACAGATAACACTCCCGTATGTTTCATTGATCCGCAGGAAGTATCATTAGACTTTATTGTTGTACTTGACACTACAAAGCAAAGCCAGAAAAAGCACCTCCATGATGCTAAAATCAGAAATAGGAGAACATTGAGAACAGCGGTTAGAGTTGCGAAATAGAGTGCTAATTTGTAGACAAAACAATGTCGCTGTATCTATCTGAATAAAATCTACTATTTAGGATGCAGATATGCTAATTATGAAAATAATAACGTCTACATAGTACAAAAATACTAACTAGACTATAGGTAGGTAACTGGATGAAAAACGGGTAGTGCCTAGCCTAGCGTAGGTACTATTAGTAGTAGGTAAAAACAGATAACACTCCTGTATGTTAGAGGACTTGTTTCATTGACCCACAGGAAGTATCATTAGACTTTATTGTTGTACTTGACACTACAAAGCAAAGCCACCAAGCACCTCCATGAAGCTAACTCAGTGCTCAGTCTCTTCTGCATCTCAGAACTTTCAAGTGATAGATGGCCACGTGACACATAAACTTGACAAATAGTCACTCATTCCTTGTAATAATTATCCATCTCAATGCCAATTAGAGAGACACGAGGCTTGCAAATTGTTCAATTAGTTAAAACGAACCATCTCTTCCCCAGAAAGAAAAAGTTAAAACGTTTCGCTGTTAATTAGAAATAATTTCAAGAAAAGGAGAAGGAAAAAATATAGTAAAGAAATATTTCGAGATGAAAAATTGGAAAGCTCACAACTGTCTGACACTCGTTTCAGCACAATTTAGTTTTTTAATTGAAAACGAGTAGGTAGGAAACCGTGGGTGATGTGAAAGAATTGAAAGATGATTTTGCTGAAAGGAATGCAAATGCGAAATTCTGCTATCTCGAGAAAATTACAATAATTGAAGATAGATTGTAGACAGTCGTTGAACTGGTGACTCGTGTTCAGAAACACGACGCTCTTCCGATCTAAAAATCAGGACTAAAATTTAAAAATTCAAGGCTGTTGTTGTGGATGACCAGTTTTGTGGGTCATGAAATTATAAAGTAATAACGGAATGTGAAGAAAAAAAAAAGAGGAAAAACGAGGTCTCCTCTTTAATATGCTGTCGAGTTTCCTCTTTGTAAAAAAATTGCTGTCTTCTGCGGAGAATTTTTCTTACGTAGGTGGGGGTGGGGGAAAATTCCTTTTTAATTATTGAAAAATTCGAAACGTTGAAATTTTTGAAAAATTAGGCTCGCCCTAAAAAATAACTTTGAAAGACAAGACGAAGACGTCTTTGAAAAGATATTCTCTCTCTCTCTTGCCTTTCTCTCTGAAAATTTCAGCTCCAAGGGTATCCTCTCAGGGGTTTCTTAAATAAATAAAAATTAAACCCTATTCGAAGTTATAAAGAACAGGCCTATCAACAGGACCACCCTCTCAAGAGTTCCTGGACAAACAATAGCATACGAGTCAATAAGTAAACTGATGGCAAACAACAAATAACACAGGAATCTGAACTAAGGTCAATACAAGAAAAAACGTAAAGAATAAATAAGTAAACACATACGGGGACAAGAGAAACATGTGAAAGCTCTTTGAGGCATTCCCTTCTCCAGAAAATGCTATTGAAGAGTGTTTTATCTCAGTAAAGTAAAAACTACACACATAAAGTTCCTAAGGTGGACATTTACTGTGTTAGCTTTAAATCCAGGTTTCTCTTATTTCTCACATAATAATGATTTGAACTTTCGTTGGTGCTGTTTTGGTTGCTGAATGGTTTAAACTTTAAGAAGTTTAAATTTCGTGTCTTCCTCCAAAAGGATTGACTTTTATTATCATTATTATAATTATTTATTTCACTTGTTCCTTGTGCTGCTTCCTCTTACCATTTTTATTTGTCAACTTAAATTTATATTTCTTCACGAGTAGCTATACATTTTGTACAAGAGACGAGAACACGCGCTTTCTACTCCTAAGGTGAAACAGGTTAATGTTTCATTTCAACTTGGAACTAAAGGTGACACACACAGAAACGAGAACACGCGCTTTCTACTCCTAAGGTGAAACAGGTTAATGTTACATTTCAACTTGGAACTAAAGGTGGTGGTCGCAAATGTAAGAATCAGTCATATTGCACATCATCTGTGTAAACGGCAGAGGGAGGGTCAGAAAGGCGTTCACTTTTGGTTGAAAAATATGGAGGATTTTTATATTTTTAACAACCCTGTATAAGAGGGCTCAAAATATAACTAAATTGTTTGTATCAAGAATTTGATTTGTCTCTCCTAAAACTCTGAATATCTTGTCTAGATTACAAGTTGAGTAACCATAACCAATGAATGACCAAGACTGCCAAGTGATATTTTACCACCATTTGGGGGCACGGTTGGTCCAGTGGTAACGCGCTTGCTTGCCATGCAGAAGTTTTAACAACCCTGTATAAGAGGGCTCAAAATATAACTAAATCGTTTGTATCAAGAATTTGATTTGTCTCTCCTAAAACTCTGAATATCTTGTCTAGTCTAGATTACAAGTTGAGTAACCAATGACCAAGACTGCCAAGTGATATTTTACCACCATACCCTGTATACACAGCAAGCATTTAATATTGTTTAGCTTTAGATTTACTATAAGATCTAATATTTCTCCGTCCAGAAAGAAAAAGTTAAAACGTTTCGCTGTTAATTAGAAATAATTTCAAGAAAAGGAGAAGGAAAAAATAGTAAAGAAATATTTCGAGATGAAAAATTGGAAAGCTCGCAACTGTCTGACACTCGTTTAGGTAAGTACATAACAAAGCATCAAACACAGAAAATACTTTATCAGAAATAGGAGAACATTGAGAACAGCGGTTAGAGTTGCGAAATGGAGTGCTAATTTGTAGACAAAACAATGTCGCTGTATCTATCCGAATAAAATCTACTATTTAGGATGCAGATATGCTAGTTATGAAAATAATAACGTCTACATAGTACGAAAATACTAACCTACTTAGACTAGAGGTAGGTAACTGGATGAAAAACGGGTAGTGCCTAGCCTAGCCTAGGTACTATTAGTAGTGTAAAAACAGATAAAACATTGAGAACAGCGGTTAGAGTTGCGAAATAGAGTGCTAATTTGTAGACAAAACAATGTCGCTGTATCTATCCGAATAAAATCTACTATTTAGGATGCAGATATGCTAATTATGAAAATAATAACGTCTACATAGTACGAAAATACTAACCTACTAGACTAGAGGTAGGTAACTGGATGAAAAACGGGTAGTGCCTAGCCTAGCCTAGGTACTACTAGTAGTGTAAAAACAGATATCACTCCTGTATGTTTCATTGACCCACAGGAAGTATCATTAGACTTTATTGTTGTACTTGACACTACAAAGCAAAGCTACAAAGCACCTCCATGATGTTAACTCAGCCTCTTCTGCATCTCAGAACTTTCAAGTGATAGATGGCCACGTGACACATAAACTTGACAAATAGTCACTCATTCCTTGTAATAATTATCCATCTCAATGCCAATTAGAGAGACACGAGGCTTGCAAATTGTTCAATTAGTTAAAACGAACCATCTCTTCCCCAGAAAGAAAAAGTTAAAACGTTTCGCTGTTAATTAGAAATAATTTCAAGAAAAGGAGAAGGAAAAAATAGTAAAGAAATATTTTGAGCCAGAAAGAAAAAGTTAAAACGTTTCGCTGTTAATTAGAAATAATTTCAAGAAAAGGAGAAGGAAAAAATAGTAAAGAAATATTTCGAAATGAAAAATTGGAAAGCTCACAACTGTCTGACACTCGTTTCAGCACAATTTAGTTTTTTAATTGAAAACGAGTAGGTAGGAAACCGTGGGTGATGTGAAAGAATTGAAAGATGATTTTGCTGAAAGGAATGCAAATGCGAAATTCTGCTATCTCGAGAAAATTACAATAATTGAAGATAGATTGTAGACAGTCGTTGAACTGGTGACTCGTGTTCAGAAAAGGATCGTATCAGAAAACATTTTGTATCAGAAGAATTCTTAGACCTGATACAGTGATATTCCCTCAGCTAACTAAGAAAGGATCAAACCGCGAACGCAACAACACATGCTAATATTTTCCAAATGAATCACAGAAGAGTGCATTGTACAAAATAGATCACAATAGAAATGATTTTACACTGAAAAGAGTACCAGGAGCAAAACTGTCCTTCTAATGTTGTTTAAAACTTGAACTTTTATTTGCACATTTCATTTTGTTTGAACAAAAGAAAAATTCTAAAAATGACACGCCTTTTGACAGAAAAAAAGTTGGGAACACTGTTTGCATTACTGGTGTCGGGATTTTGTGGGAGAAAGAGGAAAGCAAAAGGGAAATTAGTATAAATTTGTGCTTGCAGGCAATGGGAAATTATTCACTTAAAAGTTGGGAACACTGTTTGCATTACTGGTGTCGGGATTTTGTGGGAGAAAGAGGAAAGCAAAAGGGAAATTAGTATAAATTTGTGCATGCAGGCAATGGGAAATTATTCACTCGAAAATCATCAGGTATTTTCTCATGAAACGGAAATCAAAAAATATAAAGTTGGGCGTACACTTTTTTACCAACTTTCGTCTCACTCAGTCCTTCTTTCTCCAAACATATTTTTACCGCTTCCCTATTGTGAAAAGTTTTTAATGTTCTTATTCCAAGAATGTACCACTATGTAAACTGGGAATAATGATGGTTTCTCATGAAACGGAAATCAAAAAATATAAAGTTGGGCGTACACTTTTTTACCAACTTTCGTCTCACTCAGCCCTTCTTTCTCCAAACATATTTTTACCGCTTTCCTATTGTGAAAAGTTTTTAATGTTCTTATTCCAAGAATGTACCACTATGTAAACTGGGAATAATGATGGTGTGTTTTAAATTTTCTCATTGAAAAATAGAACAGACCTAAATATTAGTTTTCCTCTTTAGGCCCGCTTTCACTGACATCACATTTTGAGCAAGATTGTTGAATCAAGAATAGGCCACCCTGCAGAATTTTGAAATATTTTCACAAACCACTACCTTGTATGAATAAAATTTAAAATAGTATCACTCATTGGAATGGAGGCATTTTTGAAATTTAATAATTCATCTCCCCCGTGATTTTCTTCCCTCTTCAGTTAAAATTAAGTTAAGAGATCTACGCTTCATATGCAAAGAAGACATGAGAAGTCACGTATGGATGGATCCATGAAAATTAATCTTTATAAGAGCTTTAAAATAAAGTCACTTTCAGTTATAAAATTAGTACATAAATATTCTAGTCTAGTCTAGACTTGATACATGTGGGATCCCGATGATATTAGGTATAAGTAGATTCCTACAACTGGAAGGAAATTTAGGACCGAACAGTTCGATAAGGTGAAAGAATAAATTGTCACCTTATCAGTTAATGAAGCCTTATTATTACTGCTTTTTTTTAATTAATCAGATATTTTCGAAACAATTCAGCCTTCAATTTTATTCCAGACCCAAGATCGCCCCCACAATTAAAATAATTTTTAATTGAATTAACAACTAAGCAGATTATGCCTTCTGAGGGACAGTAAAAATGTTACATTTTCCGCTTTTCCTCTGTTTTGCAGACCTTGGCACTTTCTCAAGGTCAAAGCTTCGGCCACAGTGACGTCATCAGGGTCCATGCTGAAACACAAAACAAAAGGGTTCTTCCATGAAACAAAATAGTTAAAAGGGTTCTTGGTAAAATGAAGTTGAGGGCTTAGCCTTTAAATGTACCTCAGTATAAGGATTGTCCTCCCGTGCTCAGTGAGAAATGCAAGACTTTCGGAGAACGAAGGAAACTACGATCCCCCTCCCCCCAAAAAGCTTTATTTGAAATTCTCCGGGCAGATGAAATATTTCACTCATGGAAAGATATAGTGGGGGCGCAGAAAAATATAATAAAAAACATTGGTTGTTTCTTTTGAAACAAAAGGAAACACGATAAAGTTTGTTTAAAGTGTAATTCATCAAAAGTATGAAAAAGTTTGGCGAAAAAAAAACTAGCACAAGAAACCGAAAAGAACAAGTAGGAGGGAGAGGGAGAGAGATGATAAAAACTTCAAGAGGAATACAATTTATAAAATAAAACAAGATATATTTAGTGTACTTAATCCAGGATACAAACATTATTAATTAGAGAAAAAGTTCAGCATTCAATTACAACCAAGTTCAACTCATTAACGAAAAAACATTATTATAATTTCTAATGTGGAAAATATATGCTGAAATTTCAGGACGGGGTCGCGTTTACATCGTTTCATGTTCCTATCATATCATAAATAACAGCATGTTATGTGTTATACGCTGTGTAATGTATTTGTGGAGGCGGTACATACAGGATGTCACAAATATGAGCCATGGAGGCGGTATCTTTTTACAGGGTGGTCGCAAATGTAAGAATCAGTCATATTGCACATCATCTGTGTAAACGGCAGAGGGAGGGTCAGAAAGGCGTTCACTTTTGGTTGAGAAATATGGAGGATTTTTATATTTTTAACAACCACAGGGTGGTCGCAAATGTAAGAATCAGTCATATTGCACATCATCTGTGTAAACGGCAGAGGGAGGGTCAGAAAGGCGTTCACTTTTGTTTGAGAAATATGGAGGATTTTTATATTTTTAACAACTAAAACAAGATATATATTTAGTGTACTTAATCCAGGATACAAACATTATTAATTAGAAAAAAAGTTCAGCATTCAATTACAACCAAGTTCAACTCATTAACAAAACCAAGTTAATGAGTGTTCCCAACCTGATAAACTCAATGTTGCAGCATTTGTTCCATTTTTCTTGCATTTTTGTCTAGAACTTCATAGCTTTCATAATGGAGTGCTAATGTGCTTCAATGACCCTGGGGAGTGCAATATGAAAATTTTGGAGCCTGTATGAGAATTTTTTCTCTTCAAAGTCTGAAAAAATATTCCAAAATGTTTTGTATTAGAAGGACCAAAAGTTAGGCATATGCAGATTAGATTGGGCATACATAGGTACTATTGACACAAGTTAATGAGTGTTCCCAACCTGATAAACTCAATGTTGCAGCATTTGTTCCATTTTTCTTGCATTTTTGTCTAGAACTTCATAGCTTCAACAATGGAGTGCTAATGTGCTTCAATGACCCTGGGGAGTGCAATATGAAAATTTTCTGAAAAAATATTCCAAAATGTTTTGTATTAGAAGGATCAAAAGTTAGGCATATGTAGATTAGATGGGCATACATATAGGTACTATTGACATACAGAATATACTCAGACTCACCTTGAACCAAGCATGAACCTAATTGGAACTATTTTGAAAATTATATAAAATTACTTGACAAAAGTCCTCCAATTCATCTTGTTCTGCATGGCTCAGTTGTTTTGCTGCAATACAAACAACTAAATATAAAACAACTCTTAAAAACCAAGTTAATGAGTGTTCCCAACCTGATAAACTCAATGTTGCAGCATTTGTTCCATTTTTCTTGCATTTTTGTCTAGAACTTCAATAATGGAGTGCTAATGTGCTTCAATGACCCTGGGGAGTGCAATATGAAAATTTTGGAGCCTGTATGAGAATTTTTCTCTTCAAAGTCTGAAAAATTATTCCAAAATGTTTTGTATTAGAAGGACCAAAAGTTAGGCATATGCAGATTAGATGGGCATACATAGGTACTATTGACTCAGACTCACCTTGAACCAAGCATGAACCTAATTGGAACTATTTTTAAAATTACTTGACAAAAGTCCTCCAATTCATCTTGTTCTGGCTCAGTTGTTTTGCTGTAATACAAACAACTAAATATAAAACAACTCTTCTTCTCCAAAAAGTTCTGTCAAGTGGAAAAACAAACAAACTTTTTGGAAAATAAAAACTAGCTCACTTAATCACAATCAATCAAAAAATGTATGAAAGTTGAGCTCCGAGGAACCTTAAACATTTTCTCTCCAATTACCTTTAATACTTCACTTGGTTGGTTATCAAATTGAACAATCCTTACCTATAATATGTAGTAATTCTAAGTTTGCTCTTAGAAATAACATGTATTGGACGGACACCTTTGAAAATTCAACATTTGTCATGTGATGTACTGAAGAAGAACAACAATCTGTTACCCCTAAACTCTGAACCGTCAAATCACGTACATGCCACTGTAAAACTCTCGAGCCCATCATGCAAATGTGCCAAATTAATTAGTCAGATTGAAAGTGGATCGTAAAATAAATATAAAATATTCCTGGAAAGCATAAAAAAGTCGTATAAAAGCGCTGAGAAAAGTCACAGGCGGAAACGTTGATGTTAACTTCAGGGGGAAA
>NW_007378223.1:7935-25333 GCF_000475195.1 Diaphorina citri | reverse complement strand
TGATTCACCAGAATGATGGTCATACAGACACCGAAGCGAATACAATAGTCCGTCCACTATACCTTTTATTATTAGTAATAATAAAGGAAGGACGGACTAATAAAGGAAGGACGGACTAAAAATAGAAAAGAGTAGAGCTCAGATATACAGAACACGTAAGAGAGGTGAACAGTCTGAAACACCAGAAAAAATAAATAGGGAATCGTGAACCATATTCACAACGAGAAAAGAGATAGGAAGAAATGGAGAAAAAGAAGGAGAGAAAAGATATAGGAAGAAATGGAGAAAATGTGAGAGAGAGAGGGGAGGAAAGTAATCCCCAGAGTCCTGTGGATGACCTAGAATGGGTTAAGACGAGTATCTAGATTTAATTTACACAAGAAAGATAAAAGCGAAAATTGTATTATTTATTTAATTAAATTGGAGTAAGAGAGAGATAGACAGGAGAAGGGAGGGAAGAAGAGAGAGAAAAAGAAAGAACGAGAGAGAGAGAGAGAGAGAGACAAAGGAGGGAGGGAGAAAGAGGGTATCTAGATTTAATTTACACAAGAAAGATAAAAGCGAAAATTGTATTATTTATTTAATTAAATTGGAGTAAGAGAGAGATAGACAGGCGAAGGGAGGGAGGAAGAGAGAGAAAAAGAAAGAACGAGAGAGAGAGAGAGACAAAGGAGGGAGGGAGAAAGAGGAAGTCGGGAGATCATCTCCTTCTTTAACACAAGAGTACAAGAGCAACATCTTGAGAAAATTATAATTATTAATCAAATCAAATTCCTGAGGGTGGAAAAAAAGGAGAGAAGGCAGCTATAATCACACTCTGAATGTTCAAATAAAGAACAGCACAATGCGTGAAACATAGGGGGGAATTAACAAGTGGGTTTTAGTGCTTCCTCGTTCAATTTTAGAAGAAGATTTGACGTATCTCAAGTGAGATGTTCACAGTGATATGGTTTGAGAATTCACAATCCAGTGCTGTTTTGGCATAAAACACAAAATCATAGTGGTGTTATCTGATTGAAAATAGAGAAAGACACCGAAGAAAGAAAGAGAGAGAGAACGCGGGAGGGAGGTAGAAAGAGAGAGGGGGAAGAGAGAGAGAAGGAGGGAGAGGGAGAGAGAGAAAGTATCCTCAATTTTAGAGGAAGATTTGACGTATCTCAAGTGAGATGTTCACAGTGATATGGTTTGAGAATTCACAATCCAGTGCTGTTTTGACACAAAATCATAGTGGTGTTATCTGATTGAAAATAGAGAAAGACACCGAAGAAAGAAAGAGAGAGAACGCGGGAGGGAGGTAGAAAGAGAGAGAGAAGGAGGGGGAGGGAGAGAGAGAAAGTACCCGGTCTTCTACATGACAAGGCTAATACGTTTTGAGATTTTGGACGAAAAAATTACCAAAAGAGAAAGAGCAGTCAACAAGGAAAAGCCTTTTCCAGGTAAAATGTAAAGATGTTGGGGACATTCGAACATTCACGAAATGGAACGAGCACAAAAGATGATGAAGAGCAGTGGATACCAAAAGAGAAAGAGCAGTCAACAAGGAAAAGCCTTTTCCAGGTAAAATGTAAAGATGTTGGGGACATTCTAACATTCACGAAATGGAACGAGCACAAAAGATGATGAAGAGCAGTGGATGATTCAACAGAATGATGGTCATACAGACACCGAAGCGAATACAATAGTCCGTTCACTATACCTTTTATTATTAGTAATAATAAAGGAAGGACGGACTAAAAATAGAAAAGAGCAGAGCTCAGATATACAGAACACGTAAGAGAGGTGAACAGTCTGAAACACCAGAAAAAATAAATAGGGAATCGTGAACCATATTCACAACGAGAAAAGAGATAGGAAGAAATGGAGAAAAAGAAGGAGAGAAAAGATATAGGAAGAAATGGAGAAAATGTGTGAGAGAGAAAAGAGATAGGAAGAAATGGGAGAGAGAAAGAGAAAGGTAGAGAAAAGAGGATAAGGAGAAAGGTAGAGAGAGTATAAAAGAGATAGAAAGACGGAGAGAGAGAGAGAGAGAGAGAGAGAGAAGAGACAGAGGGGAGGAAAGAGATAGAAAAGGTAAAGAGAAAATCTTCTGCAGAATGGCCTCCAGAAAATTGATTTTTCCCTAAAAATTGAAAGGATCTCGCGGGCCGCACAAAAGGAGTTGGCGGGCCGCAGTTTGTGCACATCTGTCAGAGACGAACCAATTTTACCCTGTCTTTAGATAAATTATCTTAGGGGGGAAGATAAAGATAATCTGAATCTTTTAACTTCAATGGTTACCTGTGAGTTCTGTTACTCTGTCTTTAGATAGATGAAATATCTTTTGACTTCAATGATTACCTGTTAGTTCTTTTATCTTTATCATAGACGAACTAATTTTACCCTGTCTTTAGATAAAGTATCTTTTCCCCTGTCTTTAGATAAATTAACTTCAATGATTACCTGTGAGTTCTGTTACTCTATCTTTAGATAGATGAAATATCTTTTGACTTCAATGATTACCTTTTAGTTCTTTTATCTTTATCATAGACGAACCAATTTTACCCTGTCTTTAGATAAAGTATCTTTTCCCCTGTCTTTAGATAAATTAACTTCAATGATTACCTGTGAGTTCTGTTACTCTATCTTTAGATAGATGAAATATCTTTTGACTTCAATGATTACCTTTTAGTTCTTTTATCTTTATCATAGACGAACCAATTTTACCCTGTCTTTAGATAAAGTATCTTTTCCCCTGTCTTTAGATAAATTAACTTCAATGGTTACCTGTTAGTTCTCTCTATCATAAACTTTCCTTCCATCTTTTGACTCGTCACGTTACATTGTCATGTTCTACCCCTATTAGTTCCGTCTCGCTAACGTCACATATGTAACATGGCAGTCAGGAATGTCTTTTCATGAATGTCTTTTGACATAAAGGACGTGCTGAAGATCAAGGAGAAAAAGACATTCGAAAGGCGAAGAAGTTGTGGGAGTAAGAGGAGGACATCAGTAAAAGCGAATAAGTTGAGGGAGGAAATTCTATACTGGTAGAAAGACTAGAAAGCGGAGGAGAAAGAGTAAAAGAAGAAGAAAGAGGTGAAGGAGGAAAAGGAAAAGAGAAGGAAGATGACGAAGAAGAAGGAGACAAGGAAAAATATAAAGGTCACGACAAAGAAGAAAAAGAATGAGAATGAGAAGGAGAAGGAGGAGGAGGAGGAGGAGGAGGAGGAGGAAAATAACAGGATTAGCACAAGGGTCACAAAAATAGAAGGTGAAAAAATCAACGGAGAAGGAAAAAGCAATGGTAATGACTGAGGAGAAGGAGGAGGAAGAAAAGGGCAACCCAGAGTAGAGAGGATAGAGGGGTGAATAAGAAGAAAGTTCAGCCGGAAATGATGGACAAAGGAAAAGCACTATTGCTGGTGATGAGGAGGAAAAGGAAAAGAGAAGGAAGATGACGAAGAAGAAGGAGACAAGGAAAAATATAAAGGTCACGACGAAGAAGAATAAGGAGGAGGAGAAGAAGGAGGAGGAGGAAATAAACAGGATTAGCACAAGGGTCACAAAAATAGAACATGAAAAAATCAACGGAGAAGGAAAAAACAATGGTAATAAGGGAGGAGAAGGAAGAAGAGGAAGAAAAGGGCAACCCAGAGTAGAGAGGATAGAGGGGTGAATGTCCTTAAAAATTGAAAGGATCTCGCGGGCCGCAGTTTGTGCACATCTGTCAGAGACGAACCAATTTTACCCTGTCTTTAGATAAATTAACTTTTAACTTCAATGGTTACCTGTGAGTTCTGTTACTCTATCTTTAGATAGATGAAATATCTTTTGACTTCAATGATTACCTGTTAGTTCTTTTATCTTTCATAGACGAACCAATTTTACCCTGTCTTTAGATAAAGTATCTTTTCCCGTGTCTGTAGATAAATTAACTTCAATGGTTACCTGTTAGTTCCCTCTATCATAAACATTCCTTCCATCTTTTGACTCGTCACGTTACATTGTCATTTTGTACCCCTATTAGTTCCGTCTCGCTAACGTCACATATGTAACATGGCAGTCAGGAATGTCTTTTCATGAATGTCTTTTGACATGAAGGACGTGCTGAAGATCAAGGAGAAAAAGACATTCGAAAGGCGAAGAAGTTGTGGGAGGAGATTCTATACTGGTGGAAAGCAGAGGAGGAAGAGTAAGAGGAGAAGATAGAGGAGGACATCAGTAAAAGCGAATAAGTTGAGGGAGGAGAAGCTGTAATGTCCTTATAACGTACACATAAGGGTTTAGGTTTGTTAACAGTGAATGTGAACCCGGACATATCTTGATGGAAAAGGATCTTCTGTGCAGGATTGAATGGAGATGCAGCCACCTTAGAGAATTTAATTTTATTCTAGCCAGAATGCTCGAAATTCACTACACCAGAGTTGTGCAGGGCCGCTACACAGGCTTTGATTCCAAGATCAACTGTTTTCATACAAGATAATTTGTTCCAATATCTCGGTTTTATGATTAGATGTACTGCCTCCGACTATTTCATTTTCATTCTAACCTCCTAAATGAAAGGTGCGTAGGTATCATTAGTAAGAAAAATACAGAATCATTAGCAAGGAATATAGAGAAAGTAGAACGTTTGCTCTTTCTGCTCGATATCTCGAATAGGAAGCATTTTAGGGCATATGTTCATGGAGTAAAAAAGTCTTGTATTGACCTCCTAGATCTATGGTTTGAATATTCTAAAAAAAAATTCCGACCACCCTGTATATTGAATATTTGGTGATGGAATCTGACTGATACTAGCAATGGGTAAACAAAAGACATGATTGAAGTCAGTGAGAGAATAAAGATGTTTGGTCTGCCATGGACAGATCCAACTTGCTTTTGCTTACTATACCTACATACCGTATGGTCTAACCAACAGGAATTCTAAAATATGTAAATACATACATCTATTACAATTCCGCTAAGTGTAAAGTAAATTAATACCTACTTTAATTAAACAATACAATATGATCATGCAGATACTGCCAAAGCTAAAGAAAGATTTTCATGGATGTTTGGTCTGCCATGGACAGATCCAACTTGCTTTTGCTTACTATACCTACATACCGTATGGTCTAACCAACAGGAATTCTAAAATGTGTAAATACATACATATGTTACAATTCCGCTGAGTGTAAAGTAAATTAATACTTTAATTAAACAATACAATATGATTATGCAGATACTGCCAAAGCTAAAGAAAGATTTTCATTTTCGATGCAAGTGGGGATTTACAATCATCTTATCTTTCCTTATTTCATTTTTTCAATAGACTTTTCAAAATCTTTTTTTCTAATCCATTCTATCAGTTTTATCTTCAAACAAGTTTTCTGATAAAGAAAAAGAATCGAGTTTGAATTTCAACAGTTCATTTCTCATTAAATTTTAACCCGAATGTAACCGGAAAATGGTTACCTCATGAGACTATTTTATAATGTTCACGACCACAACTGAGTTTAAACTCGAATTAAGCAATTTCATTAGTTGATAAATAATAATAATAATATCTGCCAATCACATTGAATCAAAGAGTTTGACTTAAACGGAGATTAAACTCACTTTGAGGACCCAGCCATAAGAGGCAACTCTAACTGTGCACATTGCATATTAAAAGAAGAAGAAAGAGGTGAAGGAGGAAAAGGAAAAGAGAAGGAAGATGACGAAGAAGAAGGAGACAAGGAAAAATATAAAGGTCATGACAAAGAAGAAAAAGAATGAGAATGAGAAGGAGGAGGAGGAAGAGGAGGAGGAAAATAACAGGATTAGCACAAGGATCACAAAAGTAGAAGGTGAAAAAATCAACGGAGAAGGAAAAAGCAATGGTAATAAAGGAGGAGAAGGAGGAGGAGGAAGAAAAGGGCAACCCAGAGTAGAGAGGATAGAGGGGTGAATGAGAAGAAAGTTCAGCCGGAAATCATGGACAAAGGAAAAGCACTATTGCTGGTGATCGGAGGAGGAGGAGGAGGAGGAGGAGGAGGAAAATAACAGGATTAGCACAAGGGTCACAAAAATAGAAGATGAAAAAATCAACGGAGAAGGAAAAAGCAATGGTAATGACTGAGGAGAAGGAGGAGGAAGAAAAGGGCAATCCAGAGTAGAGAGGATAGAGGGGTGAATGAGAAGAAAGTTCAGCCGGAAATGATGGACAAAGGAAAAGCACTATTGTTGGTGATGGAGAAGAAGGAAGCTAACTAAGAACAGTAGTAAAAGGGAGAGGAAGAGGTAGTAGGAGCGAGGATGTGAAGGAAGGTCGCCAGAGGTAGATGAGAAGAGAGCAGGAGACTATGTAGAGAGAGAGTTTGCTGAGAGGAAGAGGTAGTAGGAGCGAGGATGTGAAGGAAGGTCGCCAGAGGTAGATGAGAAGAGAGCAGGAGACTATGTAGAGAGAGAGTAAATAGGGAGGAGTGGAAAGTAGCACTATGGTACCATTTGTGACGGTAGAGTTTTGAGAGGATAAAAGAGGAGCAGCAGGTAGCAGGGTATCATGTAAAGAGAGAAAATAGGGAGGTTTCGTGAAATTAGGGAGCTGTGGAAAGAAGCAGAGTACCATTATCGAGGAGAAGAAGGAAGCTAACTAAGAACAGTAGTAGAAGGGAGAGGAAGAGGTAGTAGGAGCGAGGATGTGAAGGAAGGTCGCCAAAGGTAGATAAGAAGAGAGCAGGAGACTATGTAGAGAGAGAGTAAATAGGGAGAAGTGGAAAGTAGCACTATGGTACCATTTGTGACGGTAGAGTTGTGTGAGGATAAAAGAGGAGTAGCAGATAGCAGGGTATCATGTAAAGAGAGAAAATAGGGAGGTTTCGTGAAATTAGGGAGCTGTGGAAAGAAGCAGGGTACCATTCCTGACGGTGGAATTTCGTGAAAATGAGAGAAGAAGCAGGGTACTAAAAGAGGAGCAGCAGGTAGCAGGGTATCATGTAAAGAGAGAAAATAGGGAGGTTTCGTGAAATTAGGGAGCTGTGGAAAGAAGCAGGGTACCTGACGGTGGAATTTCGTGAAAATGAGAGAAGAAGCAGGTAGCAGGGTATCATCTAAAGAGTTTCGTGAAAATAAGAGCAGTAGCAGGGTACCATGTGAGGGGGAGGTTGCAATTATTTCGGTGACATCATTATTTCCACTGTCTCAAGTACCGGGGACTTACATCAATTTAACGCTCCACTCCTGTTATTACGACGTAAAGTGATGTCTTCTTAGCTCTGTCTGATGTGGGTACATGTTACAAACGTTTTGAGAACGACATAGAAAAGGGAGGGAGGGGGAGAGAGAGAGGGAGGGAGAGAGAGAGAGAGAGAGCGAGGTGAAGGGAAGATGGTATAGAAGAGAATGGAAAGAAGATACCGGCAAAATGTGTATCCGTAAGCACACACCCTAATACAAAACGTAGAAGAGTGAGTTACATGAAGGTAAATAAGATAAGGTAAGTATCATTTTAGTATCGTAGCAGAGTACACAAAATGGCCATAAAGGGACAAACCATTTTGCTGTTAAGATAAAAAAAAGGTACATACTCGTACATTTTTTAGAGCTTTCGGTTTGAAACAATTCAAACACTTTCTACTGATGACGGATGGTGGTTTTTACGAACATTTTACGGTTTACGGGGATTCTGTGTCATTTTTAAATACTTTTATATACCTTAAAATATCTATTTCTTTCATTGTATGTACTCATGTATGGGACACTCACTTACCCACTTACAAAAATATAAGGTAAGTATCATTTTAGTATCGTAGCAGAGTACACAAAATGGCCATAAAGGGACAAACCATTTTGCTGTTAAGATAAAAAAAAGGTATACTTGTACATTTTTTAGAGCTTTCGGTTTGAAACAATTCAAACACTTTCTACTGATGACGGATGGTGGTTTTTACGAACACTTTACGGTTTACGGGGATTCTGTGTCATTTTTACATACTTTTATGTACCTTAAAATATCTATTTCTTTCATTGTATGTACTTATGTATGGGACACTCACTTACCCACTTACAAATATAAGACAAAATACTCCAGGAGTGTACTTTGCTCTGAAATTTACCTGTAACAGATGAAAATAAAAATAAAATAATATTATCTACATATTATGCAGATGAACTAGTTCTCAATTTTGATTCAGCACCTTATTATTAGGAGAGGTCTCGTCTTAGGAAGTGTCCTAATGCCCTCCACTCATGCTCAGACTGTCTGCCAGATCACCTGGGAGACCTCGGTCTGAAGATTTTTCCCCACACATGCTCAGACGGTCTGAGAGTGGCTGGCATAAGATGTTTATTTTATTTTCCGTGTATGGCCGCCACTAGTTCCACCAACGTTTACAAAGGGAGATTAAAACATTTCCGTTAACGTCTTTGGTTTTGTTTGCTCAGTGCTGAATGTTCAGAAAAATGGCCATTCTTTGATCCGACATGGGATCAGGTTACATAAATTTCGAAAACATCAACAACTGTTTTTTGTACGTTGCAGAAAGTTCTGGAAAGGACAAAGAAGAATTTTTAATCCGGCAATAGCTCTCATGTCATTTTACATTAAACATTTTTGATTTGGTTTTTCAATCATATAAGTCAAAGGACAGATTTTGTGGATGTATTTGTAAAGATTTCATCATGATTACTATGAGTAGTTACAGTTACTATTTACGTATCTATTATTTGGATGGACACTTGCTTTTGAGATATTTTTGATAGAGGAGACGTCTGACAGTTATTTTTCGTTTTTTGGAATACCACAAACCATATTAAATTGGATCGAGTTCTGTATAACTTCGAAAGACGGAGGATCAATCATGTAGAAAATGTCCAAAAATGTAATATAGTTGAAATGTTATTTGAAAGAAACATAACCACGTCAAAGGCAAAATGAAATGAAAATAATATGAAACGTAGGTAATGAAACTTCATAAAATTTAATGAAATTGAAAATGAAAAACATCGATAGCGGCGTATCTGGAATTTCAAACTAAAGCCACAAAAATGGAGAGAAATAACAAGATTTTCAACATCATCAGTCCTAGTAGGTACTCCTAGTCTAGTCCATATTTGATTAATTTTCTCTTCTTTTGGTTTTGACTCTCAGTACGTTTGTCCGTTTGAAACTGTCCGTTAGGGGCTAAAACCTTATACATTAATTTTCCAGGAAAATCTGTTATCTTTAAAAGTTAAAATAGGGCAAGGAATGGAGGACTAGTAAAGCTACGAGTATTATCCAACTTTTCATCTCGCATAGTATGTCACTAGGATTGAAGAATACCGTCCAAAATCATTCCGGACATTTTGATTGAATGCTTTTTTATCATATTGAATTTGTAAACACATATGGTTATTTTTTCATTTAATAATTGTAAATTGTAATCCATTTGAAACGCGGCTAAGGGATGGGCACGAGGAGTTATGGTTGGGTGTTTTGTGGCTGGGATGACATATCAGGACATATTAGCATTGTTGGTAAGTAAACAATTTATTAATTAATCATGACAGATTTTATGATAGTTCTCATGATCTCATGTCATTGTTTCAATGACAATGTGGATACTGTCCATTGTAAAGATTTCATCATGATTACTATGAGTAGTTACAGTTACTATTTACGTATCTATTATTTGGATGGACACTTGCTTTTGAGATATTTTCGATAGAGGAGACGTCTGACAGTTATTTTTTCGTTTTTTGGAATACCACAAACCATATTAAATTGAATCGAGTTCTGTATAACTTCGAAAGACGGAGGATCAATCATGTAGAAAATGTCCAAAAATGTAATATACCTAGTTGAAATGTTATTTGAAAGAAACATACCCACGTCAAAGGCAAAATGAAATGAAAATAATATGAAACGTAGGTAATGAAACTTCATAAAATTTAATGAAATTGAAAATGAAAAACATCGATAGCGGCGTATCTGGAATTTCAAACTAAAGCCACAAAAATGGAGAGAAATAACAAGATTTTCAACATCATCAGTCCTAGTAGGTATACTCCTAGTCTAGTCCATATTTGATTAATTTTCTCTTCCTCTGTATAACTTCGAAAGACGGAGGATCAATCATGTAGAAAATGTCCAAAAATGTAATATAGTTGAAATGTTATTTGAAAGAAACATACCCACGTCAAAGGCAAAATGAAATGAAAATAATATGAACCGTAGGTAATGAAACTTCATAAAATTTAATGAAATTGAAAAACATCGATAGCGGCGTATCTGGAATTTCAAACTAAAGCCACAAAAATGGAGAGAAATAACAAGACTTTCAACATCATCAGTCCTAGTAGGTACTCCTAGTCTAGTCCATATTTGATTAATTTTCTCTTCTTTTGGTTTTGACTCTCAGTACGTTTGTGTGTTTGAAATTGTCCGTTAGGAGCTAAAACCTTATACATTAAATTTCCAGGAAAATCTGTTATCTTTAAAAGTTAAAATAGGGCAAGGAATGGAGGACTAGTAAAACTACGAGTATTATCCAACTTTTCATCTCGCATAGTATGTCACTAGGATTGAAGAATACCGTCCAAAATCATTCCGGATATTTTGATTGAATGCTTTTTTATCATATTGAATTTGTAAACACATATGGTTATTTTATTTAATTGTAATCCATTTGGAATCAATAGAGTTTGGCAAAGTGTAAGTGTCAGCAGAATTCAATTAGCGAAACTTTTGCTATCTAACTACAGCTTAAAAGCTATGGTTAATTCTTGACTTGGCGGGGCGGAGCGCTACCGCGCTCCTTAATATAATGGAACTACTCGTATCCAGGATCCTATGAACTATGCATTGAATCAAGCGCGGATCATTTCACTTGTTTGGGGGGAAATCGCATTAGAGGACCTGTTATTCAAAGAATGAGATTTATGAGAAAGTTCTATGGGGAAAATCGATCCCTTTTATCTTCACAGGATCTCAGGTTACATATTCAAAAGAACAAAGCTTCCATTACTCATGGAAACACTTTAGTTGACGTCAAGGTCATCTATGGACTGCAAAACTGTGGATGATCCGGCAAAGTGTAAGTGTCAGCAGAATTCAATTAGCAAAACTTTTGCTATCTAACTACAGCTTAAAAGCTATGGTTAATATAATGGAACTACTCGTATCCAGGATCCCATGAACTATGCATTGAATCAAGCGCGGATCATTTCACTTGTTTGGGGGAAAATCGCATTAGAGGATCTGTTATTCAAAGAATGAGATTTATGAGAAAGTTCTATGGGAAAAATCGATCCCTTTTATCTTCACAGGATCACAAAGAACAAAGCTTCCATTACTCATAGGAACACTTTAGTTGACGTCAATTTGAAATGTAAAATGTAAATGTACATTTTACATTTTGCATTTTACATTTTCCATTTTGCATTTTGCGGTTCGCACATCTCTGTTCAGCACAATGTTTTTTAATTGAAAACGAGTAGGTAGGAAACCGTGGGTGATGTGAAAGAATTGAAAGATGATTTTGCTGAAAGGAATACAAATGCGAAATTCTGCTATCTCGAGAAAATTACAATAATTGAGGATAGATTGTAGAGTGTAGACAGTCCTTGAACTGGTGACTCGTGTTCAGAAAAGGATCAGAAAACATTTTGTATCAGAAGAGTTCTTAGTTCTTAGACTTGATACAGTGATATTCCCTCAGCTAACTAAGAAAGGATCAAACCGCAGTGCATAGGAATTTAGGGACTTTTTCCAAAATCTAGGGACTTTTTTCTTTCGATCTAGGGATATATTTTTTTCCATCTGGCAACACTGAAGAGCGAGCGAGAGGGAATGTGTGTAAGATGTATAAAGGGAACACTGAAAGGAGCAAAATAAAGTAGAGCGCCGCGCCACGGGCGAATTTTTTTAAAAATAGGTTGTAATTTTTAAATCAAATTCAGGCGGGGAAAAATCCTCTCAACATATTTCTACTTCCTTGCTTTTTTTTTTTAATTGATTTTTCCTTAAAAATTGAAAGGATCTCGCGGGCCGCAGTTTGTGCACATCTGTCAGAGACGAACCAATTTTACCCTGTCTTTAGATAAATTAACTTTTAACTTCAATGGTTACCTGTGAGTTCTGTTACTCTATCTTTAGATAGATGAAATATCTTTTGACTTCAATGATTACCTGTTAGTTCTTTTATCTTTATCATAGACGAACTAATTTTACCCTGTCTTTAGATAAAGTATCTTTTCCCGTGTCTGTAGATAAATTAACTTCAATGGTTACCTGTTAGTTCCCTCTATCATAAACATTCCTTCCATCTTTTGACTCGTCACGTTACATTGTCATTTTGTACCCCTATTAGTTCCGTCTCGCTAACGTCACATATGTAACATGGCAGTCAGGAATGTCTTTTCATGAATGTCTTTTGACATGAAGGACGTGCTGAAGATCAAGGAGAAAAAGACATTCGAAAGGCGAAGAAGTTGTGGGAGGAGATTCTATACTGGTGGAAAGCAGAGGAGGAAGAGTAAGAGGAGAAGATAGAGGAGGACATCAGTAAAAGCGAATAAGTTGAGGGAGGAGATTCTATACTGGTAGAAAGACTAGAAAGCGGAGGAGAAAGAGTAAAAGAAGAAGAAAGAGGTGAAGGAGGAAAAGGAAAAGAGAAGGAAGATGACGAAGAAGAAGGAGACAAGGAAAAATATAAAGGTCACGACGAAGAAGAATAAGGAGGAGGAGAAGAAGGAGGAGGAGGAAATAAACAGGATTAGCACAAGGGTCACAAAAATAGAACATGAAAAAATCAACGGAGAAGGAAAAAACAATGGTAATAAGGGAGGAGAAGGAAGAAGAGGAAGAAAAGGGCAACCCAGAGTAGAGAGGATAGAGGGGTGAATGAGAAGAAAGTTCAGCCGGAAATGATGGACAAAGGAAAAGCACTATTGCTGGTGATGGAGGAGAAGAAGGAAGCTAACTAAGAACAGTAGTAGAAGGGAGAGGAAGAGGTAGTAGGAGCGAGGATGTGAAGGAAGGTCGCCAAAGGTAGATAAGAAGAGAGCAGGAGACTATGTAGAGAGAGAGTAAATAGGGAGAAGTGGAAAGTAGCACTATGGTACCATTTGTGACGGTAGAGTTGTGTGAGGATAAAAGAGGAGTAGCAGATAGCAGGGTATCATGTAAAGAGAGAAAATAGGGAGGTTTCGTGAAATTAGGGAGCTGTGGAAAGAAGCAGGGTACCATTCCTGACGGTGGAATTTCGTGAAAATACTCAGACTCACCTTGAACCAAGCATGAACCTAATTGGAACTATTTTGAAAATTATATAAAATTACTTGACAAAAGTCCTCCAATTCATCTTGTTCTGGCTCAGTTGTTTTGCTGCAATACAAACAACTAAATATAAAACAACTCTTATTCTCCAAAAAGTTCTGTCAAGTGGAAAAACAAACAAACTTTTTGGAAAATAAAAACTAGCTCACTTAATCACAATCAATCAAAAAATGTATGAAAGTTGAGCTCCGAGGAACCTTAAACATTTTCTCTCCAATTACCTTTAATACTTCACTTGGTTGGTTATCAAATTGAACAATCCTTACCTATAATATGTAGTTATCTCTGAATTTTAAATCAAGTCAATCGAAAGTCAAAATAAGAACCTAACTAATTTTATTGACTAATAATTAAATTAAATCTTCTTTTCAATAATTCATACTCAGTTTTAGAGAAAAGTGATGCGAACAAATAAAACGTATTACAGTCCAATTTCAAAAGTGAAGTCCAATTAACTCTCGTCTGAATTTGAACTATTCAACTTCCATTTCTCTAGATAGGTTAAAATCTTCAAAAAATGGTTTTTGTTTGATTTTTTTTTTCTTTTTTAAATAGGTAATACGTATGCAGTGTGCCGATACTTCTCGAATCTTAAGAAAAGTCTTTTCAAGTCAAAATAAGAACCTAACTAATTTTATTGATTAATATAATTAAATTAAATCTTCTTTTCAATAATTCATACTCAGTTTTAGAGAAGAGTGATGCGAACAAATAAAACGTATTACTTCAAAAGTGAAGTCCAATTAACTCTCGTCTGAATTTGAACTCTTCAACTTCCATTTCTCTAGATAGGTTAAAATCTTCAAAAAATAGTTTTTGTTTGATTTTTTTTTTTAAATAGGTAATACGTATGCAGTGTGCCGATACTTCTCGAATCTCAAGAAAAGTCAAGAACAACAATTCAAATGTTCAAAAGTCTTGTTGTTTCCTGTAAAGCATTTGATTTTGACCATTCTAAATGTTTAGGTTTAGGCAGATTTTCAATTCTATCTCTCCAAAGTTTGTTCCCTATTATTGTTCGAATGAAAAGATGTTCATTGGTTACAAGTGTTTTACTTGAGCGCCTTTTGGCGACAGTGACGACTTAAGTTTGTTCCCTATTATTGTTCGAATGAAAAGATGTTCATTGGTTACAAGTGTTTTACTTGAGCGCCTTTTGGCGACAGTGACGACTCCGAGATGATAGCAGAAAAGTTCTCAATTTTGATTCAGCACCTTATTATTAGGAGGTCTCGTCTTAGGAAGTGTCCTAATGCCCTCCACTCATGCTCAGACTGTGTCAGATCACCTGGGAGACCTCGGTCTGAAGATTTATCCCCACACACGCTCAGACGGTCTAAGAGTGGCTGGTATAAGACGTTTATTTTATTTTCCGTGTATGGCCGCCACTAGTTCCACCTCCACCAACGTTTACAAAGGGAGATTAAAACATTTCCGTTAACGTCTTTGGTTTTGTTTGCTCAGTGCTAAATGTTCAAATAAAGAACAGCACAATGCGTGAAACATAGGGAAAATTAACAAGTGGGTTTTAGTGCTTCCTCGTTCAATTTTAGAGGAAGATTTGACGTATCTCAAGTGAGATGTTCACAGTGATATGGTTTGAGAATTCATAATCCAGTGCTGTTTTGACATAAAACACAAAATCATAGTGGTGTTATCTGATTGAAAATAGAGAAAGACACCGAAGAAAGAAAGAGAGAGAACGCGGGAGGGAGGTAGAAAGAGAGAGGGGGAAGAGAGAGAGAAGGAGGGGGAGGGAGAGAGAGAAAGTAAGAGAAAGTACCCGGTCTTCTACATGACAAGGCTAATACGTTTTGAGATTTTGGACGAAAAAATTACCAAAGAGAGAAAGAGCAGTCAACAAGGAAAAGCCTTTTCCAGGTAAAATGTAAAGATGTTGGGGACATTCTAACATTCACGAAATGAAACGAGCATAAAGGATGATGAAGAGCAGTGGATGATTCACCAGCATGATGGTCATACAAATGCGGCTAAGGGATGGGCACGAGGAGTTATGGTTGGGTGTTTTGTGGCTGGGATGACATATCAGGACATATTAGCATTGTTGGTAAATAGACAATTTATTAATTAATCATGACAGATTTTATGATAGGTAGTTCTCATGTCACTGTTTCAATAGCAATGTGTATACTGTCCATTTTAATTTGTACATTATTATTTTTCAGGGTGGTCGGAATTTTTTTTAGAATATTCAAACCATAGATCCAGGAGGTCAATACAAGACTTTTTTACTCTATGAACATATGCCCTAAAATGCTTCCTAACCGAGATATCGATCAAAAGCTATTATCATAAATGCAAATTTATTTTTTTTTTTCAGTTAGGCGCTTTAACCTTTGGTAAGGTCGTTCGCGCCGCTTTCCGGTTAACTAGATCATGTGGTAGAGGTTGAGGCGTTTGAGATAGAGAAAGAGAGAATTGACGCCTTCAGCACTGTCATCCAGGGATGGAGGGGGTTGGAGGGAGGAGCGAACTTGGTCATGTAAGCGGCAAGACATTAAGTGGCGGACGGTGAGCCGGTCGCCACACTGACAGATAGGGGGGTCAGTTTTGGTAAATAGGAAATTGTGCGTTAGGCGGGTGTGGCCGATTCTCAGCCTGGATAAGATAACTTCTTGGAAACGTTTATCTTGGTCGCTGGTCTGCCAGGCTTTGATAGAGGGTCTGATGGTCTTTAACTTATTTGTATTGGGCACGTTATCCCAAAGACTTTGCCACTCGGACTTCATAAGTGCGATGACGAAGGGTTTGAAGTCTTCTGGGGTACACAGTTTGGATGGTGTAGTTCCGGTGGTGGGCACTGACGAACCCCTTCATTTCCTGAAATGTCAGGATACGCTCTATATATGCATTTATTCGTGATTAATAATAATAATAAAGAAAATTAAAAGACTGCTATTCTGGAATGTTAATGTCAAAGAAGAGAGAAGCTAAAGGGCTTGCGTGCACAGTCAGGGAGATAGTTTGAGAAAATTTGGAGATAGTTTTAATTTTTTTTTTTTCTTTTTCTCTTTTTTTTAGGGCAGTAAAAATGCATGAGGGAACAAATTGAAGCTTGGGTAAAAAGAAGGACAAATGTCACACCTTGCGCTCCAGGTTCCTAAAAGGCAGTACGCCCTTCTTCACCCGCCTACTCCTGCGCAACAAAGACCTGCTCGGCGATAAAATGGCTCGCCGTTGCGCCGCCCGGGGTCAACTCTAGTTCGCCTCTATCCCCTCGCTCTCCTGCCCTTACTGGCCTCACATCTCAACGAAATGTCTGACCGTTTTGGCCTTGAGGTTCCATTTTGAGTGGTAGTATCCGACTAGTTTCCGCAGAATGACTCACACAGGTCTAGTTAACCGTCGTTTTTTTTTTTTATCTCCGGTTGTACATTGTACACGTTATCCAATCTCTTAGAAATTTTCCCCTTCCATATAACGTGTCACGAGGAGGCTGTCATAACTTTGTTTCAGTCCATCTTCCGCTATAAGGTGGAAGGGACAAGACCTTAGGGTTGGAGACCTTGAATTCATGGAGACGTAAAATTTTTCTCTCTCAAATAGTTTTTTATTCTGGAAATGTAGTTAACGTTGGCTTACATTACTTACATTCCTAAAGGACGTTAGACTAGCCAAGGATAGTTCAGTATTAAACCGCATCTACTTAATAACGACACTTGCACTGTAAACACCTACTGATATCTACGAATAGATATATGATTAAAAGGAAGACAACATACGAATATAGTATTAGAGTCATAGTTTGCCCGAAAGTATCATTGTATACTACTGTTCTCAACATTAAATGGTAAGATCCATTCCTATCCAGTATGTCTATGACTCATCATAGGAAGGCTGTTTTTCCGCTTACCAGTTATTTGCGGACTTATTACTATTTATCCGTTTACTAATCATACTTTTAACCTGGATCAAGAGACGGTTACTCTCATAACGTTAGACTGTCAATCAGTTAATGTGACTGGTCAGACGACGGCCAATAGATGATTTTGAGCGCGATGCCTGACGCCAACAGTTGAACATTCACCAGGAACGTCCTTGAACGATCACGCGCTATGCACCTGGAAATCTCAGCTTTGTTGGTAATTTTAGACATGGAAAAGCACTTCTGACATTCCA